>NW_025064489.1:0-31710 GCF_018152265.1 Drosophila ficusphila
AAATTATAAAGTTGCGGAAGGCGCGCAGATTCAAATTATCGGTTGACATCAGGAGGCGCGCAAATTCAAATTTGCAAGTCACATCAAGAAGGCGCGCAGATTCAAATTCGGAGTTTAAGTCGGGAAGATGTCTACGAAGGAAGAGCCTACGAGGGAAACTTCTAAGAGGGGAACGGCTACGAGGGAAGGTCTACGGGGAAATGTCCCGGGAGGAATGTGCATCTGGATCTACGAGGGATACTTCGGCGGCGAAGGAAACAGAAGGAGACAGCCGGAGCGGAGATGCGAGTTTCGTTTTCCTTTCCGAAGTAAAGGGGGAATGCGAGGAGTTGGATAACTCCCCACAAATAGTCATGGGCTGGATAAAAGGATAGCGTGGCCGCGCGTTGCCAAAAAGGCAACGGGATCGCGGTGGACCTTGGACCCGGTCACGCGATCTAGCCAAAGAAGCAACGGGATTTCGGTGGACCTTGGACCCGGTCGCGCGATCCAACCGAAGACGTAACGGGATCGCGGTGGACCTTGGACCCGGTCGCGCGATCCAACCGAAGAAGTAGCGGGATCGCCGTTGGACCTTGGACCCGGATGAAGAGGAGACGCCGAGAATTAACGGGACCAGGGGGCCCTATATAAGCGGGGCCCACAGTTCAGCCAGGATCAGTCGAGGAGAAGTGAAACACGAGTGTACAACAGTCAGCGAGAAGTCAAGCAAGGATACAAGCAAGGATTCAAGCGAGGACGAACACGAAGAGCAGGACGAGAAAGGATCAACGGCGCGGACGAAGGACGCAAGGATCCCACGCAAGGAGTCTACAAGGAGCAAGATCGCTACGTCGAGACTCGTTCGGGACTGTAAGTTTCAAGTCTCCGATTTGAGAGACACGTAGCTGAGGTCCTTTAGGCAGCACACAACTCGAACTAGGCGCCTGTGACGACCACTAGTTGGAGACATTGAGCCCGGCGTATTGCCTGGCGGGTCCTGCCTAAGTCTACACAAACGAGTCCTTAATCGAGTAAACGTGTCCTCGGTGGGGGAAAGTCAAGAACCAGACGCATACTGTAGAGTCTACCAGACCGTGATCCGGCTCACGCTTGGTCCGTCTTGTGGCGAAAGTTGCGTTTTAGTGCGACAAGCTGCGAAGGACGCGCAGTTGAACGGCACGGGTGTTAAAGGCGTATACGCCGAGAACCCTGCTGTGTCTGCCAGAGTCCTGGAGCAGCGGAACCCCGAGAGCCAAGGATTGAACAGCCCCAACACGGAGTAGTAGAGACTAGGGTGGAACGTTCGTCTGAACTGATCGTATCACGAGAGGATCATTCGTGGGGTACCCGGCGTACGCCTGGACCGACGGTGAGAATTGGGTGAGCGTTCGGTGGACCGGCCGGGACAGAGCAAGGGACAGGAAGTCGAGGTTGCGAAAGGCATACGCTTGGAGAACACGGCGTCTGTTCACCCTAGTCTGGGAACGGTGACGCTTCCCACAGCCCAGATAGTCCAACTCCATCACGTGAAATACCCGACATCAACGGCAGCGATCGAGCGGAAGCACTGGAGAGGGCGTCAAACCAAGAGGAGGCATCGAGGGAATCATACCGAGGCGAACAGTATGTTATGTAACGAACTGCTTTTTATGTCTCCGCTCGCTACGTTAACGTGCGGCTAGCTCAGTTGAGTTTGTGTGTTCGTCCCACCAAATTTATTGTTGCGTGACCCCGAGACCAAAGAAGAACGCAGAGTTAGGTTAGATTTAGAATATGTGTTGGGTTTATTGCGTGTAGATTTACAGATTGACGTTTGATTCGTGGTTCTGCTGTCTGACGACTCGATCTCCCTCGTTGACGCCGGTAATGGCTCCCGCGTCGACTCCTGCGGCGGCACGCCTGTCGTGCGTCCTCTGCCTTGCCGAGTCTTTAAGGCACCGGTCGCGTACTAGGTTCGCTACGAGTCTCTCACAACTTGGCGGATATTGAGCAGAAAACCTTACTGGAGGGCTAAGCAGCGCTGCTGCAGTCAACACTCCACGCTCTACCCTGAAGTCGGTCGGGATTTCGTCGGCTGGGCCTCGGCAGGTCCTCACTCTCGTGTGGACCGACTCCGGGCACCTTTCGCACAACTCCCTCGGATTTTCGTCAGCTGGCCCTCAGCAGGTCCTCAATCTCTTATGAGAAACCGACGCCGGGTACCTTTCGCACAACATCCACTGGATCTTCGTCAGCTGGCCCTCAGCAGGTTCTCAATATCTCATGCGAACCGACGCTGGGTACCTTTCGCACAACATCCACTTACTCGGACTCCACCAATACCGTCGTTTTTGAGACTCGTAGACGCACCCTACAACTTACCTTGTACCCTCGGCATCTCAGCTTGGCAGTCTCAGCTTATGTAGACGTGACCGTCGTTGGGCTTCTCGACTCGGCGATCTTGATTCCTGGTATCCTGGCACTTGTTGTTCACTTGGGCTTTCACTCGCGTTGGTACGATCTCTTGCACGACTTTCACTTGACTGTCCAGAAATGCGCGCGCTCTCTCCTTTTATACTGTAGTATGCTCACATATTGGGTACCCTCTGTACCAGCTACATATATTCAATTACAATGTTGCGAGTTATACATAAGCCAAATGTGCGGAGTAGCATAAACAAAACGTTCCCAGCAACTCAAGTGCGAGCTTATCCAACTCACACAAGAATGCCACCGGAACCCAATGTGCTTACTCTGCAGGTTTGACATGCGCAACCCAAGTGCCAAGTCCGCATGCCTAACATGCGCGACCGAGCTGATCATATGTAAGCATAATACTCTCTCACGATACATATAATAATATATAAGCGACGGCTGCTCCGCTGCCGGCGTCTCCCGACAGCGCAGCTGCGCAGCCGAGGGCATGTCTATACTCTAGACATATGTCCAAGAGAGAGTTAAATCGGATGTTCCTGGAGTAGGACCTAGCCTGCTCCAGCTCTTAATAAATATATTAAACCGGAATAACTTTGTGCGTTTTAATAAAGACTTCTGTTGTAACATGGCGACCGTGACATAGTCACAATCTTCGGATCGAAGTCAATCTTGATGGCGTTCATTCCCATTGTTGGCCACTCCATCTAAACTGATTTTGGTTCGTCAAGTGAAAAGTTAATAAATGTGCGAAATGTGGCCACTTCCTCTAAACTGATTTCGGTTCGACAAGTGAAAAATTAATAAATGTGTGAATATATTAAAAACAGAAAACCAGAAAATTAAAAAAAAAAATTACCACCCTGTGCGATGACCAGCACCAGTTAATAAATGTGCGAAATGTGGCCACTTCCTCTAAACTGATTTCGGTTCGACAAGTGAAAAATTAATAAATGTGTGAATATATTAAAAACAGAAAACCAGAAAATTAAAAAAAAACAAGAATGGAAGTTAGCTTCGGCAAGCCGAAGCTTATATACCCTTGCAGTCGTCAAATATGTCGAAAAAAATACATAAAGGCTAAACAACATCGAAGCTAAGACGATTTTTCTATTCATTTTCCATATTTTCGACTATAGATCATATGGGAGCTATATGATATAGTTGTCCGATTTTCATCAAATTTAATTCGTAATTCAAGAGTCGTTAGAAAACTTTAAATTTCAAAAATCATGCTTATCAAATAAAAACCAACGATGTTATAATTTTATTTCCGTTATTTCTATATAGATTTTTCGATCTTTCCTATGGCAGCTATAAGATATAGTTGTCCGATTTTTATGAAACTTTTTTCTCAATATAAGGGTTGTTAAAAAACTTGATGTTCAAAAAATCATGCTCGTGGGATCAAAAACAACGATGCTATCAATTTATTTATATTAATTCTATATATAATTTTCGATCTCTCCTATGGCAGCTATATGATAGAGTTATCCGATTTTGTTCAAGTGTAATCCGAAATTCAATAACAGTTAGAAAACGCCATCTGGAAGAATTCAAGTCGATCTGATCAAAAACAACAGAGTGAGAATTTTTTATTTCATTCTCTTGTATTGGAGCTATCCGATATAGTCGGCCGATCCGGCTCGTTCCGACTTATATACTGCGTGCAACAACTACACAACTTTTGGGAAAGTTTCAGCACGATAGCTTTAAAACTGAGAGACTAGTTTGCGCGGAAACGGACAGACGGACAGATGGACAGACGGACAGATGGACAGACGGACAGACGGACAGACAGACAGACGGACAGACGGACAGACGGACAGACGGACAGACGGACAGACGGACAGACGTACAGACGGATTTGGATTCTGATCGTGATGCTGATCAAGAATATATATACTTTATGGGGTCTGAGGTGGCTGCTTCACTGCGTTGCAAACTTCTGACTGAAATTATAATACCCTTTTGCTCTGCAAGGGTATAAAAATTACCAGCCTGAGTCCAAAAGGCCAAAAAAAAATAAAAAAAAAATATATAACACAATCATCAGCCTGTGAGGACCAGCACCGGCACCGCCTGAGCCCAGAGGCCCAGGACATCAATGCGTGAGGGGCAGGCCGTCCCTTGCGCCGACGCTGGAGGAACATAATGTGTGGGAGGCATGGCAAAGCCCCCTGCACCTACGCGGGATAACCAAAAGTGTGGGTGGCATGGCAAAGCCCCCTACACCAACGATGGAAGAAGGAAGCTATATTAAAAGCGCGGGAGGCTTTGGACCGCCCCCTGGCCGCCGTTGGAAGAACAGGAATAAATAAAAAAAAAAAAAAATTTTGTTTGAAATGAAATACTATGATGTACATCTTCTTATATATAAAAATGAATCGCAAAATGTGTTGGTAAGCGCATCACATGAAAACGGCTTGACCGATTTGGCTGAAAATTGGTAGGGGAGACAGCTTAGAACAAGAAGAAGGTTGTAGCATAAGAAAATTATGGGAAAACCTTCTGGAAAAGTCGCTAGCGGCTTAACAGATGTACACAATGTTGTATGTAATTACGCAATCG
Organism: Drosophila ficusphila; assembly: GCF_018152265.1. Lineage (NCBI taxonomy): Eukaryota > Metazoa > Arthropoda > Insecta > Diptera > Drosophilidae > Drosophila > Drosophila ficusphila. The sequence continues at coordinate 4,966 of NW_025064489.1, forward strand.
TTCTTATGGGGTAGGCAGTAGGCATTTGGTTTTAAGTAAAAAGGTTTGCTTTATCAAAGTTTTTATAAAAAAAAGTGTTTTGTTTGTGAGTAGTGAAAAAATAATGCCTGCTATAAGACGAAGCAATTTAGGTAGAAGAACCAGAAATGCTACAAACCAGTCTAATTACCGATCTAATCGTACTGCACAAGAACGTGAATACGTAAATGAACGTGAAAGAATTCGGATATCACAAACGCGTGAAGCGCCCAATCGTCCAATGCATGACGCTTTTAACCAAGAGTTGCATCGAGAAAGACTGTATGATCTCAACGCTTTGAAAGAATTAATTCAAACAAATCTTCCACTGTTAAATAAACAACAGAAGTATGTATTTGAAACTCTTATGGAAGTAACAAATGATGAAACTGGAGGGATTTACTTCTTAGATGCACCTGGTGGTACAGGAAAAACTTTTTGATTTCATTAATATTAGCAACAATACGCTCACAAAATAAAATTGCACTTGCACTCGCTTCGTCGGGAATCGCAGCAACTTTGCTTGAAGGTGGTCGAACAGCCCATTCAGCACTAAAATTGCCATTAAATATGCAAAGCAATGAAACTCCAACCTGCAACGTTTCGAAGAACTCTGCAATGGCAAAGGTTTTGCAGCAATGTAAATTGATTGTTTGGGATGAATGCACGATGGCACATAAAAAATCTTTGGAGGCTTTAGACAGAACCTTAAGAGATCTACGGAGCAATAATAACCGATTTGGTGGTGCAATGATTTTATTAGGAGGAGATTTTCGTCAAACATTGCCAGTGATTCCACGATCAACGCCAGCTGATGAACTCAATGCATGTCTAAAGTCCTCCAATTTGTGGAAATATGTCAAAGTACTTCATTTAAGCAAGAATATGCGTGTCGAGTTGCAAAATGACCAATCTGGAAACATATTTTCTAAACAACTCATTGACATTGGTAATGGCAAATTTCCTATAGACATGTTGACTGGCTGCATTAACTTTCCTCAAAGTTTTTGTCAGTTAATTCGATCAAAAGATGAACTTATTCAGAAGGTGTTTCCAGATGTTTCTCAAAATTACAGAAACCATGATTGGTTGAGCGAACGAGCTATACTGGCTGCAAAAAACTTAGATGTGAATGAATTAAATTTCAAAATTCAAGAACAAATTATAGGCGAATTGAAGATATATAAATCAGTTGATTCGGCTACTAATCAAGATGGTGTAGTCAACTATCCACCGGAATTTTTAAACTCGCTGGATTTGCCAGGTTTGCCACCTCACAATCTTCAATTAAAGGTTGGATCGGTGGTTATAATGTTGCGAAATATCAACCAACCGCGTCTTTGCAACGGTACACGGTTAGCGATAAAAAAATTACTTAACAATGTGATAGAAGCAACTATACTCAAAGGAAAATATAAAGGAGAAGATGTTCTCATACCGCGCATCCCAATGATTCCGACTAATGTGCCATTTGAGTTTAAACGACTACAGTTTCCAGTGCGGCTTGCTTTTGCTATGACTATAAACAAGTCCCAGGGGCAATCATTAAGTGTTTGTGGTATTAATCTAGAGAACCCATGTTTCTCACATGGTCAATTGTATGTTGCCTGTTCCCGTGTTGGAAAACCATCAGATTTGTTTATCTATGCGCCAGGTAATCAAACAAAAAACATCGTATACCACAAAGCACTACAATGATAATAATAAAAATTATGATTCACATGATTAACAATAAAGCGATTACATACTTTTAAATCCTTATATATGTTTTATTAAATTATTTTTTATTCACAACGCCCTATTACAGGGTGACGGTTCTGTTTAGGAGATTTTTTTTAAATACGTAGGCACAAAAACTGCCACATTACAAATCTTTTTGACAGGACGAAGTCTGTCGGGTCAACTAGTATTTTATAAGTAAATCCCAATTTGGCACAAGGCGTTTACGCAAGTCTTATTGGTAAAATTAATTACTAACAAAAAAAAAACCCCCATCCCCACCATAAAAACTCACCACTAATAATATGAGATGGTTAAACTTAAAATAAGAAATTAAAGTAGTTTAAAATGTAAACCAGTTTGAAAATTTGTTTATGTAAGCCATCTCATATACAATAACAACTCATACCACCAGATAGGAATCAAGATAATTTTTATTTTTATCTTTTTACTACATTTGATCTTTTTTTTTTACTACATTAAACCAAATCATTTATAGATTCACCAAATGCGATCATTATAAAAGTATGCGAATTTTATTATATATTTTCATAATGAGTCACGTTTATATTTCGTTTGATATTTTTTTTTATTAATTCAGACTCTTTAGAGTTTAGAACAACTTATGAGTTGATCATTGCTTTCCTGGTCATTACAGTTTTTATTTTTTTTTCTATTGGCTCTTTCAAGCCGGAAATCCAGTTACTATTTTCGCGAAAATTTAAAAAAAAGAGGGAATATTATTTTCAATATTAAAAAAAAAACATGATGAAATATTGCTGTGGTTAACCAAACCAAAAAAAAAACAGGGTGAAAACTAAAAGCCCAGGTACAAAGTATATTAAAATTGTGGAATCATCTGTATCTGTCAATAATAGCCCACTATAGTTATTTTCAAATAAAGTCCCTTACAGACTATAATAGGAAAATAATAATTAATCATTGACTATCGTCAAATTAATCGATAATTCTTGTCTGATAAACCTAGCTCCCTGAAATTGTTGGCTTATTCGATCAACTAGGTAGAGCAAAATAATTATCAAGCCTTGACTTAATGTCAAATTTTAATCTCATTAAACCTGTCAAGTTCCACACATATAACTTATTTTTCAACGAACAATGGTTCGAATTGCCTCACGCGATACAATTCGGTTCATAATTATACCCTTGCAGAGCAAAAGGGTATTATAATTTCAGTCAGAAGTTTGCAACGCAGTCAAGGAGACACCTCAGACCCCATAAAGTATATATATTCTTGATCAGCATCACGATCAGAATCCAAATCCGTCTGTACGTCTGTCCGTCTGTCCGTCTGTCCGTCTGTCCGTCTGTCTGTCTGTCCGTCTGTCCGTCTGTCCTCCTGTCGGTTTCTATGTAAACTAGTCTTTCAGTTTTAAAGCTATCTCGCTGAAACTTTCCCAAAAGTTGTGTAGTTGTTGCACGCAGTATATAGGTCGGAACGAGCCGGATCGGCCGACTATATCGGATAGCTCCCATACAAGAGAATGAAATAAAAATTCTTACTCCGTTGTTTTTGATCAGATCGACTTGATTTCTTCCAGATGGCGTTTTCTAACTGCTTTTGAATTTCGTATTAAATTTTATCAAAATCGGATAACTCTATCATATAGCTGCCATAGGAGAGATCAAAAAAAATATATATAAATAATGGAAAAAAATTATAATGTCGTTGTTTTTAATGCTACGAGCATGATTTTTGGAACATCAAGTTTATGAAATACTCTTAAATCGAGAAAAAAATTTCATAAGAATCGGAGTACTATATCATATAGCTGCCATAGGAAAGATCGAAAAATCTATATAGAAATAACGGAAATAAAATTATAACCTCGTTGTTTTTCATCAGACAATCATGATTTTTGGAATATAGAGTTCTCTAATGAGTCTTATGTTACATATTAAATTTTATCAAAATCGGACGACTATATCATATAGCTGTCATATGAACAATATGGTAAATAATAGAAAAATCGTCATAGATTCGATGTTGTTAGCCTTTATGTATTTTGTTTGACATATTTAATGACTGCAAGGGTATATAAGCTTCGGCTTCCCGAAGCTAGCTACCTTTCTTGTTTTTATTTTATATTATAACGGCAATGGCCGAAGTTATATTTGATACATTATTCCATTTACAATTAGAATGTATCCCAAATTGGTTCGGGAATCTTTAACTCAATATTAAATAAATAACAGTTGTTCTTTCCTTAATTATATATCTTAAATGGAGCCGCTTGACTCTTACTTTATTCAATACCTTTATGAGGTTTAATCAAAAATACAGATAATATCGAAATTTTATTCAGAAACTCATTGGGCAATAAGATACTTCAAACCATATACTTATGGTAGACACTTTACTGTCAAAACAGATAACAGACCACTTACGTACCCATTTAAAGAAAAAAAGAGAACAGATTTAAAAAAAAAAAGTCACTACAAAATATTAAAGTAGACAATAATCCTGCAGGAATTAATAAATAGAATTGCCCAGGCAATCTATATAAAAAGCTTCAAAGCCCAACGTTACGGAGTCATAAACAGTGACGACGTACGTAAAGTAGTGACCTTGCAATTAAAAAACATGTTATGATCTTAGGAACAATAACGGAATAATTGCAAGATATGAGATTAGCGATTTATATACTAATGGAACTCAGGGCTAAGGTCAGTTTTCCAAAGGCTTGAAATGCAGGCCGGTATACACGAATCAGCCAACTCAAAGTGGCACCGTGGGAAAATATCTTTGAACAAGTTCATAGATAATTATTAATAAATGGGCAATAAAATATAGAAATATGAGAGTAGCTACTCACCCGGTGACCCAAATAAAAAGAAAGAAGCTATATTGTCTACGATACATGATTTACTAATACAAGGAGGTCACAATGGCATTACCAAAACTTTGGCCAAAGTCAAAAGTCACATTACTTTTGGAAAGGTATGATGACTCGATATATTAAAGAGTACATACGGAAATGTCTAAAATGTCAAAAAGCGAAAATAACCACGCATACAAAGACCCCATTAACAATTACGGAAACACCACTAACAGCATTCGACAGGGTAATCGTGGATACGATCGGTCCACTGCCTAAGTCTGAAACCATTCCAATTGCTAATAAAAGTTCATAGACTGTTGCAAAAGCAATATTTGAAAATTTTATTCTAAGTACGGTCCAATGAAGACGTTCATTGCGAATTAGGAAAGGAACATAATTTCAAGTCAACATACTTCTGCGTATGTAACCCCATCGGACTCTACAACCAAGCTATGGCCGTATTGACCATATGAAATAAAACTTGAAAAAAAACCAGGCTAAACAGGAAAGCAATATAAGCAATAACAATACCAATAACTTCTCTAAATAGTTAACTCATTAAATAAAATATACATTAAAAAAAAAAAAAAAAACAAATAATAATAATCGCATAATAATCGCATACTTTTTCCCAAAATTTTTTCATTTGTCTTTTTCATTTTTACTTAATATAATTACTATGAAAATAACTACATTATATTACGTTATTTTTCAAAAGGAGGGAGATGTAGTATGCTCACATATTGGGTACCCTCTGTACCAGCCTACATATATTTAATTACAATGTTGCGAGTTATACATAAGCCAAATGTGCGGAGTAGCATAAACAAAACGTTCCCAGCAACTCAAGTGCGAGCTTATCCAACTCACACAAGAATGCCACCGGAACCCAATGTGCTTACTCTGCAGGTTTGACATGCGCAACCCAAGTGCCAAGTCCGCATGCCTAACATGCGCGACCGAGCTGATCATATGTAAGCATAATACTCTCTCACGATACATATAATAATATATAAGCGACGGCTGCTCCGCTGCCGGCGTCTCCGACAGCGCAGCTGCGCAGCCGAGGGCATGTCTATACTCTAGACATATGTCCAAGAGAGAGTTAAATCGGATGTTCCTGGAGTAGGACCTAGCCTGCTCCAGCTCTTAATAAATATATTAAACCGGAATAACTTTGTGCGTTTTAATAAAGACTTCTGTTATTACAATACGCCATCCTGGTCCCGCAATTTCCCTTCCTTGGTGGCGTGATCGGGTCCAAAGTGCGGGACAATTGGCGTGATCGGGTCCAAAGTGCAGGACCAGTCCCGTTAGTTCACGGTGCTTCCCTTTTGTGCTGGTCCAAAGTCCGCCGACTTCACCGTTATACGGGTGCAAAGTCGAGGACTTCACTGTTGTAACGGGTACAAAGTCCGCCGCGGTACCGTTAATTCACGGTCTCTAGTCTTTGCGCGGGTCCGAAGTCCGCAGACTTGCTGTTGTTGGGTCCAAAGTCTGCAGACTCACCACAGCATTGAGTACACAGTCCTTGGAGCCGTTATTTCTTTTTTTTAACCATCGCACACAGCGCATCCCGCTGTTGCTATGCAGCTCTCCTGCACTCGAAATTGTAAGGAGATTTACAACTCCTTACAATTAAATAGTCGAATTCAGAAGTCGAATAAACAAGTTTGAATTCGATAAACCAACGTTGTCTTCTTATTCACTGGTGGGGCAATCACAACATATAAATTTGGTGGGACGAACAACAACTTTTACTGAGCTAGCCGCACAATCCAGTAGCGAGCACAAAAACAACAAAATCAGTTCGTTACATCTGGCGCCCAACGTGATTTTCCTATCAAGTGAACAGACGCAAAAGAGATGGGGAAGAGCTGGATATACCTGCTGTAGTCCGAGGATTTCACAAGAGTGGCGGCGAAACTGAACATCCAGTTAGAAGGCAGAACGGAGGATAAGCGGAAAGCATTAGCCGCATACTACGACGAAACGGAAAACGACCCAGAAATGGCAAAAATATGGATAAGCCTGGAAGCCACATATAGCCAGAAGCCAGCGCCATCCTTCAAGATATCCAACCAAGATCCCGAGCAATTAATAGCTAGGCTGGATATTGATAGCATGAAGGAGTCAAGCAGAAGCAGAAGCACCGGGAGAACGAGAGAAGAACTAGGGACCCCAAGGCCAAGCCATCCAGACTACGCAAAGGTCGCGAAACAGGTCAGAGAGGGGTCGTTCAAGTTCGACGGAACGGAAAAGCCACTAGAGTTCTTAGAACAAGTAGAGTGGTCCGCAAACACTTACGGCTTGAACTTGAACATGGTTCCTAGAGCGATGCCGGAGCTTCTACAGGGGAAGGCCTTAAAAGGGTTCATATCAAACAACAAGCACTGGAAAACGTGGGGAGAGTTCAGCGAAAGCTTCCAGACATAACTCCTGCCGGGGGGTTTCTTCACAAAGTTGACAGACAAAGTGAAGCAGAGGAAGCAAGGATTAAGGGAATCATTTAAGGACTACATGGTTGACATGCAGACACTGATGAGGCCACTCGGATACTCGCCGAAAGAAGCCCTCGAGGTAATAAAGGAAAACTGCACACCAGATCTTAGGATCTCCCTAAGAACATACAATATCGACGACCTGGAGACGCCGATGATCCTGGCGGACGAGTACGAGGAACTAGAAAAAGAGCGAGAAGCGTTCGTGCAGGAGAACAAATTCTGCAAAAGCAAAGGACCAGCCCAAACGCCAGTCACCTGCAGAAGATGCGAGGAATCGGAGGCTCCGGTGTCGTCCACGAGAAGCCAATGGACACCACAGATCGTAAGCCCGCGAGCCCAGCCGCCGAATACACAATGGAGTAGTATGCTCACATATTGGGTACCCTCTGTACCAGCTACATATATTCAATTACAATGTTGCGAGTTAATACATAAGCCAAATGTGCAGAGTAGCATAAACAAAACGTTCCCAGCAACTCAAGTGCGAGCTTATCCAACTCACACAAGAATGCCACGGGGAGCCCAAAGTGCTTAGTCTGCAGGTTTACGCTATACACTGCGCGCTTGCCAAATACGCAGTGTATATAATAATACATAAGCGACGGCTGCTCCGCTGCCGGCGTCTCCGACAGCGCAGCTGCGCAGCCGTGGGCATGTCTATACTTTGGACATATGCCCAAGAGGAGAGTAAAATCGGATGTTCCTGGAGCAGGACCTAGCTGCGCAAAAGTGCTAGCCTGTAAAAATTACAATTACTAACCAAACTGATAGGCTTTATACTAACAATATGAGATGGTATAAACTTAATATAAGAAATTAACGTAGTATAAAATGTAAACCAGTTTAAAAATTAGAATATGTAAGCCATCTCATATACTCTAAAAGTCAGGATAATTTCTTTTTGTTTCTATGCGATTATTATGAAAGTATCCGAATTTGATTATACATTTTCATTAGAGTTCAGGATAACTTATGAATTGGTTATTGCTTTCCTGGTTATTACAGTTTTTATTTTTTTCTAATGGTTTTTTTTGAGCCGAAAATCTAACTGGATTTTCTCCCAAAAATAAAAAAAAGGGAATATTATTTTCAATATTACTTGATGAGTTATTACCTATAATATTTTGTTCGCACTTTTGTTTTTCTGCAATTTTATTTTCTTTTGCAATTGTTATTTTTATTTTTTTTTTTTGCAACTTTTTGTTTTACACATTTATTTTTGCAATTTTATTTTATGCAATTGTATTTACAATTAACTTTTGGGTTATCATTCAAACGCATTACACTGTATCGCGCGAGTATTTCCGAATTTCAAATTACTTTTGCAATTGCACTTTCGATCGCGTGAGTCGGTTACGTTAGGCGACAGTTATTAAGAATTTTTTTTTTCTATTGGCTCTTTCGAGCCGATTTCAATTAATACCAGTTAATTTTCTTGCGAAAATTTTTTTTTTGTTTTAAATTTTACTTGATGAGTATTTTGATTCGGAATTTGCCAGTTAAGTCCTTGCACATCCAGACGCGTGCATGACTCGTAATATTACCTAAACATGTCCAGGTTTGAAGGTCTTCTCCTAGAGATTTGTAGCTCTGTTCCGCTTCCCCAAATTAAGAGTAAGTATATTATAGAAATGCCAATTAACAAAGGTTTTTGAATTGGGTTCTAGATTTTCAATTGATTCCACTTTTTCATTTTTTTTTTAAATTTGTTTTAATTTTGTTGGGTTTTTGAAAATTATTCCTGATTGGGCGACAGTTATTTAGACTGTTTGATTCAGGTTTAATATAATTTTATTAATCCCAAACTCTTTAGAGTAAAGGATGATTTGAATTGGGTTACAAGGTATTTGAAGATTCACAATAGTTTTTGTGAGACGAATATTTAACACTGCCAAATTTAAGAACAAATGACACGAATTCAACACGGGAATATGACAAGTTTATTATATATATATTTTCTTATGGTATTCTAACTTAAGTAAAGGGCTGAAATCAGCCAACACCGCCCGCGTTGAGCACCTCCTCTACTTCATTCGATGGGAAGGGGTGCCAATTTGTGGATGGCCCTTTTAATGTCGCCGTTGCTGGTTTTCAGGTCGACGACCCTGACCTTTCCGTCCACCCCTGCGTGTACGGCGGTTATCCGACCCACCAGCCACCTCTGTGGCGGGCAGTTGTCCTCGGCCACGAGCACCAATTGGCCCACCCCTGACGTCCGGGTACTCCTTGGTCCACTTCGAGCGAACCAGCAGGCTCCGACGATAACTCGTCGACCACTTCCGCCAGAACTCTTGCTTGAGCGAGCATACAAGCTGCCATCGACGCAAGCAACTTATTTTTTCGGGCGCCTCCTCCTCCTCCTCCTCTGGGTGGTTAATGCTCGGGAGATATGTAAAAAGTTGTTCGCCAATGTTTGCACTGCTTTCGATACAAACCGAAGCTGCTTTAACAAATAATGGGGCAGTTGCCTGCTGATAGACTAAGATCAGCTCGTCCCTTTACAGTGTGTGGAGTAGATTTTTGTGGGCCAATCATGACCACTTTGAAGATCCGAGGGAAGCAACCATATAAGTCCTATGTCGCTGTATTTGTGTGTTTTGCGTCCAAAGCTGTTCATCTTGAACTTGTTAGCGACTTGTCAACTGATACCTTTTTATCATGTTTCCAAAGGTTTGTCGGCCGGAGAGGACTTCCGAAGACGGTGCACTGCGACAACGGCACGAATTTCGTGGGCGCGAGCAATCGCATGAAGGAGTTCGGCGAGAGGCTGAAAGCAGAGTTGACCGGCGTCCAACGCTACGCTTCCGAAGAAGGAGTCTCCTTTGCATTCATACCGCCCAGGGCTCCTCACTTCGGAGGCCTATGGGAGGGCGCTGTGAAGTCTGCGAAAGGCCTACTCCTACGGACGGCAGGTCGCGCTTTGCTCACCGCGGACGAGTTAACAACGTTCCTCGTAGGCGTGGAGGCAACCCTCAATTCAAGGCCAATCGGCCCACTCAGCCAGGACCCCAACGATGGACAAGCGCTGACGCCAGCGCACCTGCTGATCGGCGGTCCGCTGAAGGCCCCACCGGAGGAGGAGGCGCCCGAAAAAATAAGTTGCTTGCGTCGATGGCAGCTTGTATGCTCGCTCAAGCAAGAGTTCTGGCGGAAGTGGTCGACGAGTTATCGTCGGAACCTGCTGGTTCGCTCGAAGTGGACCAAGGTACCCGGACGTCAGGGTGGGCCAATTGGTGCTCGTGTCCGAGGACAACTGCCCGCCACAGAGGTGGCTGGTGGGTCGGATAACCGCCGTACACGCAGGGGTGGACGGAAAGGTCAGGGTCGTCGACCTGAAAACCAGCAACGGCGACAATAAAAGGGCCATCCACAAATTGGCACCCCTTCCCATTGAATGAAGTAGAGGAGGTGCTCAACGCGGGCGGTGTTGGCTGATTTCAGCCCTTTACTTAAGTTAGAATACCATAAGAAAATATGTATATAATAAACTTGTCATATTCCCGTGTTGAATTCGTGTCATTTGTTCTTAAATTTGGCAGTGTTAAATATTCGTCTCACAAAAACTATTGTGAATCTTCATGGCGCCCGAGCAGAGACAAATTTAGCCAAACTTAAACAATTGCAAATTACAAGTGAACAGTGGCAACAAATTTAAATCAGTGTTTTGGTTTCTAATTTGACAAATAAAGTTAATATTTGTTAAATTAAAATCAGCAAACGGTGACGTGCAAATAAATACATATATACGTACGTAACGGAAAAAGTGGACAAGTGAAGTGCAATACATAACGCACACAAACATACATACATACAGAAATCGGTAGATTTAAAACGGAACAAAAAAGAGCGGGAATTAACCCTAGAAGCCCCAAATTAAAAACCTACAAAACTAATTAAACCGCGTCGGCCGGAAAAAATTGAAAAACAACAAATAATTTGGCAAATGGATAAGCAGCTGGTAAAAAGTGTTATCTCACCCCGTGATAACTTGCAGGTACTCTGTACATTTTATTGATTAATTGAAATTAGTTTATTACAAGCACATATACATACATATAAATTATTTGGTGCTGAATAAACATTTTTTCGAATTAATGCAAACAAACTTTAGTTAAAATATTGTTCGTGGCTAACATACATACATATTTTAAAGTTGCGTTTACTAACTACAATACCTCAAAGAAATTTCGCCTCAGCTGGTACTTATTGTATATACCTATAAAGAAAAGTGCCCTTCTACATTTCCTCAGCTTTAATTTGTGAATTTCCTAGAACAATTGCTCAGTTAATTTTTATTCACTCTCCCATAAAATACTTGGTGAATTGTGTGAAAATAACTTGTGAGGCATTATAAATTATTTAGTGTCCAGTTAATAAAAATTAAAAGTGGCTTTTTTTGAATCTATATTTAACAAGAAAGGAAGCTAGCTTCGGCAAGCCGAAGCTTATATACCCTTGCAGTCATCAAATATTTCGAAAATTTTATTTGCTATTCAAGAGTCGTTAGAAAACTCTATATTCCAAAAATCATGATTTTCTGATAAGAAATAACAATGTTATCATTTTATTTCCGTTAATTCTATATAGATTTTTCGATCTTTCTTATGGCAGCTATATGATATAGTTGTCCGATTTTTATGAAATTTTTTTATAAATCAAGGCTAGTTAAAAAACTTGATACTCAAAAAATCATGCTCGTGGGATAAAAAACAGCGATGCTATCAATTTATTTCCATTAATTCTATATATATTTTTCGATCTCTCCTATGGCAGCTATATGATTGAGTTATCCGATTTTGATCAAATTTTATCTGAAATTCAATAACAGTTGGAAAACGCCATCTTGAAGAATTCAAGTCGATCTGATCAAAAACAACGGCGGGAGAATTTTTCATTTCATTCCCTCGTATGGGAGCTATCCGATATAGTCGGCCGATCCGGCCCGTTCCGACTTATATACTGCGTGCAATAACTACACACCTTTTGGGAAAGTTTCAGCAAGATAGCTTTAAAACTGAGAGACTAGTTTGAAGAGAAACAGACAGACGGACAGACGGACAGACGGACAGACGTACAGACGTATTCTGATTCTACTCGTGATGCTGATCAAGAATATATATACTTTATGGGGTCTGAGGTGTCTCCTTCACTGCGTTGCAAACATCTGACTGAAATTATAATACCCTTTTGCTCTGCAAGGGTATAAAAAAGAAAATATTGAAATGGCTCCTCCAGCATCAGGGTCCAATGATCTGGAATCATTGCTCAAACGACGAGACAATTTAGTAGCTTGCATTACGCGCATAAAAATATCTATTGAGAAAAACTTAATCTCAAAAGACCAGTGTGAGCTCGAATGTCGTCTGGAAATGTTAGAAAAATATGTTGAAGATGCATTAACGATTCAAAATAAAATCGAATTAAAAGATGACGAGGACGATTATAGGCTGGAGTTGGAAGAATTGTGCGTAATAACGAAGGCAAAATTAAAATCGCTGTTACCACGCGCTACGAACAGTGTCACAGAACAAAGTAGCACAACAGCGCCTTCTCATTGTAGACTTCCAAGAATGTCTCTTCCAAAATTCGATGGAAAATATTCCGAATTTAAAAATTTTATTGGGCTATTTAATACTTTGGTACACAATAATAGTTCTCTACCAGACATCGAAAAATTTAACCACCTCATATCATGCTTATCTGGAGCTGCATTAGGAACAGTCAAAGCATTCCAAATGTCAGAGGAAAATTACCCTAAAGCTTTAGAAAGTCTCAAACGTGTGTATGATAACGATTGCCTTATATTTTTTGATAATATCGCGACTTTATTCGATTTAACTCGGGTCTCTCAACCTTCAGCAGCTGCTTTGAGGGAACTTATTGATACAGCATCAGCGGTTTATGACTCTCTATTGTCATTAGGAAATCATGAAGACATCACAAATGCTATTTTTATCCACTTAGTGCTGTCGAAAGTTGACGGTAAGACTCGCTCGAAATGGGAAGAACAGCTTGACTACTCAAAGCTGCCTAAGTGGAGTGACTGTCAATCGGTATTAAATCGAAGATTTCAGCAGTTGTCTGGAGAAGAAGGTAGTAAGTTTAAGCAAAATAAACCAAATCAAGACCGCAGGGCTGACACGAGTAAAAATGTTAAGCATTCTTTTAACTGCGCTGCTGAAAAACGAGACTTACGCAGTTCTAGTTGTCAATTTTGCAATTCTGGAGAACATGAGATAACAGGTTGCCAGCCATATGCAGCTCTTTCGGTTCAGCAACGATTTGAATTTGCAAAAAAGTGTTCCCCTTTGTATAAATTGCTTGAAAAGAGGTCATACAGTTTCAAAATGTAAAGTTCCAAAATGTAGGATATGCGGAAAAGGGCATAATGCATTATTGCATAAGTTTTCATCGTCAAGTACTCAGCAATCATCTCAATTAGTGCAAGAAAGCTCATCTACTTCGCATGCTATGCATGCCACAGTACCAGATAAGGTAATACTTGCTACTGCAGTTGTACATGTCAAACGCCAAGATGGACAGTACATTCTAGCTAGAGCCCTACTAGATTCAGGGTCGCAAATAAATTTTGTGACTGAGGAGCTCGCTAGTAATCTGCATACGAATGTGAACTTACTTGGTATCGGTCAACAGCATACTGAAGTTAAGAAAAGCATTCACACAGCTATAAAATCTAGGTTTAATAGCAATGACTACATGGCAAATTTCTGCATACTCAAAACAATTTCAGGATATCAGCCAAATCAAGCAATAGAAATTCAGGGCTGGGATATACCATCAAATATTAACTTGGCAGACCCGCAGTTCTATAAGCCACAAAGGGTAGACATACTAATAGGAGCAGAATCGTTTTTCGAGTTAATGGCGGTTGGACAAATTAAGAAAAGCCCTGAGCATCCCACACTGCAAAAAACCTTGTTAGGATGGATTGTGTCTGGACGATATCGGTGTCCCAAAACACCAGTTGGGCCAATTGTTAACAGTTTTAAATGTCAGGAAGAAAGTTTAAGTAGCATAAACGACACACTACAAAAGTTTTGGGATTTAGAAGAGATGCCTTTAAGAAATTGCCAAGCACGTTACACAGAGGAACAACAAATGTGTGAGAAATCTTTTATTGAAAATGTCCAAATTTTGTCAGATGGAAGATTTGAAGTTAAACTTCCATTTAAAAAAGAACCTAGTTCCTTAGGATCCTCATTTGAAGTTGCCAAACGTAGATTCCTTTCATTGGAACGAAGATTATTACGAGACTCGAATTTAAAGAAAATGTATATTGATTTTATGGAGGAATATCTCGCTTTGGGGCATATGTCACCAATTGATTATGGGGTCCCGACTCCTCCACACTATTTCATTCCGCATCAGTGTGTAGTGCGCCCTCAAAATACAACTACTAAGCTTAGAGTTGTCTTTGATGCTTCAAGTCGTACAACTACACAAGTTGCGTTAAATGACATATTGATGGAGGCCCAACCATTCAAGAGGAGCTGTTTTCCACTTTGTTGCGATTTCGCTTCCATAAATACGCATTAACTGCGGACATTACGAAGATGTATCGCCAAATAAGCATACATGAAGATGATCGGATTTACCAGCTCATAGTGTGGAGAAGAAGTCCTTCTGAGCCATTGCAAATGTGTCGCCTCAACACGGTTACTTATGGAACCGCGTCTGCACCATTTTTGGCCATAAGATGTTTGATGCGGCTAGCTGAGATGCAAAGGTCGTCTAACCCAGCAGCAGCAGCAGTGATTCAGAAGGATTTCTATGTCGACGACTTGTTAACTGGTGCTGGAAGTATACAGGATTAAAAAACGATACAACGGGATGTAATATCAATCCTTCATGGGGCCGGGATGAAGCTCGCCAAATGGTATTCCAATTGTGCGGAGCTATGTACTTCCGAGAGCACAGACAAGTCGTTGGCAGTAGCCGAATCGGATCCAACAAAAACTTTAGGAATAAGATGGTTTCCCAAAGAAGATGAATTTCATTTCCAGTTAGAGGATTCATTTCAAGATCTTCGTGCTACAAAACGCAATATTTTGTCTGTGTCAGCTAGGTTATTTGATCCCCTTGGTCTTCTATGTCCCTTAGTGACAAAAGTTAAAATTCTACTGCAGGAGCTATGGATGGAAAAGTTAGATTTGGATGAGTCGGTACCACTGAGGTTACATACAAGCTGGGAGGAATTTAAAGTTAATTTGTTGCACCTCCATCAGTTAAGGATTCCCAGATATTTAAAAACTTCACTATCTCAACCAATTCAACTGCACGTATTCGCCGATGCCTCAATTAAAGCTTATGGTGCTTGTATATATGTTCGTACAAGCACAGCTGATGGAATTAAAGCCATGTTGTTAACGGCAAAATCCAAGGTAGCCCCTTTAAAAACAAGGTCACTTCCCCGTCTTGAACTTTGTGCGGCTCATGTTGCAGCTGATCTGTTAAATAAAATCAGGCCTATAGTATCAAGCCCAATTGAAAAAGTAACGTTCTGGTCGGATTCGGAAATAGTCCTTCATTGGGTGAAGACTCATCCGTCGAGTTTATCAGTTTTCGTAGGAAACCGAATAGCTGAGATTCAGGATTGGAGCAAAGGCTCAATTTGGCGTCATGTTCCGACAAAGCAAAATCCGGCAGACATTGTATCGAGAGGAGCATCAGTCGAGGAACTCAAGGATTTTATGTGGTTCAACGGTCCAACATTTTTAACTGAACCAGAAGATAAATGGCCTATTAATAGTCATTTTGAACTATCGCAAGGTATGCAAGAGTTGGAAATTAGAAAATCAGCTCTTGTCTGTGCAGAACCACGCATGCAAAGTGATCTTTTAGAATACATAGAAAAACAGTCGTCATACATTAAGACAGTAAGGGTCATTTGATATGTACTTCGTTTTATAAGAGGATGTCGAAAAGCGGCTCGTGAGGCGAATATACTGCTCACAGCAGCTGGGCTGAAAATGGCATTTGACAAAATTATTCAGGTTGTGCAGGACTTCGAGTATGCAGAAGTCATTGATAAAATTCGCAAGAAGTCATTACTCGCGCCAAATTTGCAGAAGTTGTGCCCGTTTTTGCAAGAAGTCAAGCTAGAAAAGTTGACATTTAGCTTGGTGAGAGTCGGCGGGCGAATGTTGCAAGCCGATATTCCATTTGACGCGAAATTTCCGTGCTTACTCAGCAAACAGTCGCAGTTCTTAAAGAATTACGTTGAACATTTGCACAGAAGGAATTTCCATGTCGGCGCGCAAGCCTTAGGCAGTCTTCTCAATGAGCGGATATGGGTGGTTAATGCTCGGGAGATATGTAAAAAAGTTGTTCGCCAATGTTTGCACTGCTTTCGATACAAACCGAAGCTGCTTTCACAAATAATGGGGCAGTTGCCTGCTGATAGACTAAGATCAGCTCGTCCCTTTACAGTGTGTGGAGTAGATTTTTGTGGGCCAATCATGACCACTTTGAAGATCCGAGGGAAGCAACCATATAAGTCCTATGTCGCTGTATTTGTGTGTTTTGCGTCCAAAGCTGTTCATCTTGAACTTGTTAGCGACTTGTCAACTGATACCTTTTTATCATGTTTCCAAAGGTTTGTCGGCCGGAGAGGACTTCCGAAGACGGTGCACTGCGACAACGGCACGAATTTCGTGGGCGCGAGCAATCGCATGAAGGAGTTCGGCGAGAGGCTGAAAGCAGAGTTGACCGGCGTCCAACGCTACGCTTCCGAAGAAGGAGTCTCCTTTGCATTCATACCGCCCAGGGCTCCTCACTTCGGAGGCCTATGGGAGGGCGCTGTGAAGTCTGCGAAAGGCCTACTCCTACGGACGGCAGGTCGCGCTTTGCTCACCGCGGACGAGTTAACAACGTTCCTCGTAGGCGTGGAGGCAACCCTCAATTCAAGGCCAATCGGCCCACTCAGCCAGGACCCCAACGATGGACAAGCGCTGACGCCAGCGCACCTGCTGATCGGCGGTCCGCTGAAGGCCCCACCGGAGGAGGAGGCGCCCGAAAAATAAGTTGCTTGCGTCGATGGCAGCTTGTATGCTCGCTCAAGCAAGAGTTATCGTCGGAGCCTGCTGGTTCGCTCGAAGTGGACCAAGGAGTACCCGGACGTCAGGGTGGGCCAATTGGTGCTCGTGGCCGAGGACAACTGCCCGCCACAGAGGTGGCTGGTGAGTCGGATAACCGCCGTACACGCAGGGGTGGACGGAAAGGTCAGGGTCGTCGACCTGAAAACCAGCAACGGCGACATTAAAAGGGCCATCCACAAATTGGCACCCCTTCCCATCGAATGAAGTAGAGGAGGTGCTCAACGCGGGCGGTGTTGGCTGATTTCAGCCCTTTACTTAAGTTAGAATACCATAAGAAAATATGTATATAATAAACTTGTCATATTCCCGTGTTGAATTCGTGTCATTTGTTCTTAAATTTGGCAGTGTTAAATATTCGTCTCACAAAAACTATTGTGAATCTTCATGTAACAATGTTTATTTCCACATATTTCATTTGGTGTCGATAAGAAGTGTTGAGTTAAGTAAGCGGAGAACGGGCGTTTTTGTTATGTCATTACATGGTTTGTCAGACATAGTGAGTTTGTGTTTTGTTTTTGTTGAACTATTTAACAAGTGCTACAACTAAGTTTATTTTTGTTTTATTCCTTTATTCATCCAACAAGGATAATTAATGCAAGTTTGATTAAAATTTTTTTTTTATGGACTATTTAATTTCGTGTACTCTTCGCAATGTCGAACCCGATCATCATTAGCTGAGATAAGGGCAACAAGGCCGTTTTAAGAGTCACGACTTGCGTAGGCACTGCTTTGTCAACATATCCTCTCTGTATACCCCAATTTGCAATGCAGTTGAATTGCTATTTTAGTGGCAATGATTGTTAGGCCACGAATGGGTTTTTTCTATATAACTTGAGTAGGGACAGCTTTGTCTACATTTCTAAATAGGTTTTTTCGCATAACTTGAGTAGATTTTTTTGTAATAACATAATCACGAGTTTCAAAGTTAGGTCTTTATTAAGTCTTTATTTAATGAATTTTTATAAGTGGGAACAGCTACGAGTTCCCGTGCGATCATCATAGATTGGAACTTCGTGAGGGTTTCTTATGTTAAGACCCATTCCACCGGCTGTTTTTATTAAATTCTGAAGTAAAGTTTTTAGACTTTCTGTGGTCTCTGAATTGTCGAGATACATGTGCCGATCTTTTCATACAATTTTCTATGGTTTTATTATTCGGCCTTGTACTTCTGTAAGTTTGGTTTGATTATTTTGATATCAACAAGGGCTGATTATGGTCCCGTGTGCGTATGTTATATCTGGTTTGATTATTTTGATATCAAGAAGGGATGATTATGGTCCAGTGTGCGTATGTTATATCTGTTCTGATAGTAGTCCACAAAACTGATATTTTGATAGTTGTTTTTTTTCTCTGGGGAAATGATAGCCCAACGTTCAATCCCATTACTAGGAGTGGTGAGCATTTTTGTGTTTCCTCGTTACCTGCTGGCCTAGAGACCCAGCCGGTAACAACAGTTGAATATTGAAAAAACATAAGTTAATTTCCAAGACATTGAATTTTTTTATCAAGACGTGATTTTTGTTTCACGCAAAATTGTGTTTCATGTAAGGAAGCTCCTCAAATACAAGGAAGTTCCTCTGGTCATTGAGCTTGCGTTTTAGCCTATCCCGAAAAAACGCTTTTCGACGATTTTCCATTAATTTTGTTTTTTAGACGTCCGCCTCCTTAAAAGTTCTTTAATAGATTCGCCCGCTTAACAATTGTGTAAATCACTGAAATTTAACCAAGAAAAGTTTTTAGAACCGCATACAATCCCACCTGAAAGTCTTCCAAGAGTGGCAGATGACTCCTGGTCAACTAGAATATGCTCGAAAATCGGCTAGGGGAAATACTAGGTAGTGATGCAGCGCTTTTAGAAACTTTTATGCTATAACAACTCCGAGTTCCGATAAAATTATCATGTTTGAGTAATACTGTTGACTAAGACATTACAACTGGTATTACTTTAAAAACAAGGGCTTCAAGATTTCCTTTTGTTAATATATGTAGTACCGGTTATTACAGATCAAAAAAAAGTCACTACTAAATATTAAAGTAGACAATAATCCTGCAGGAATTATATAAATAGAATTGCCTAGGCAATCTTTATAAAAAAGCTTCAAAGCCCAACGTTACGGAGTCATAAATGACGAAGTACGAAAAGTAGTGACCTTGCAATTAATTAATGGGCAATATAATATGATATATGAGAGTAGATACTCACCCGGTGACCCAAAAAAAAAAATGATTGTCTACGATACCTGATTTACAATACAAGGAGGTCACGCAGTTATTATAGAAACCTTGGCCAAGGACAAAAGACAGAAAAAAGTATGACTTAGTACATACAAAAATGTCGAAACTGCTAAAAAGTGACAACATAAATGAAACTCCTAAAAAAAAAAAAAAGAAAACAATAATACTACGAGAACAAAAATATATTTGAATTTTTTTTCTAAGTACGGTCCAATGAAGACGTTCATTGCGAATTAGGAAAGGAACATAATTTCAAGTATAACATACTTGAAAAAAAATACATACATACATACAAAAATAAAAGAAAATTATTTTTGAAAAATTCTTTTTGCAGTTTCTTTTATTTTTGATTAAAGAAACTGTTTGCATCCAAAAATTTTAGTTTTGAAGCCGAGGGAAAAAGTTTTTTTTGACTTTTTTTTTAAAATTGCCCTTTTCAATAAATATCGCATAAGTTGAGAAAAGTATGGTATCATTCAAACGGCATTTGAATTACCTTTCCATTGATACCAAAAGTTAAAAGAAGCAAGTTCAGGTTTCGAGTATATTTCACTTCTATTTTGACAAAATACTTACGGCCACCATTGTACAACATATATACAGCGCAGCTGCGCAGCCGAGGGCATGTCTATACTTTGGACATATGCCCAAGAGGAGAGTAAAATCGGATGTTCCTGGAGCAGGACCTAGCTGCTCCAACTCCGAACAATATGTCTCTTAATAAATTTATTTTAATTAAACTGGAATAACTGCAGTGTGTTTCAACTTATGACTTATTCTATTACAGGAGACCAACGAATCCAAATCAGAGACAGCAAGGACAACGAAACGGCGGAGCACATTCGGTAGTCCCCAACCCGCAAGAGGCCTGCAGAAGATGCGGAGGACATGGACACTGGGCGCGAGGGTGCCTACAGCAGCGACTACTTTTCTGCTGGGTCTGCGGTAAAGTGGGCATACGAAGTGTAGAGTGCTGTCAAAACATGGGAAACGGCCAGCGATCCCAGCCGCAGAGAGGCGAGCAGGGTCGAGGAGGAACAGCAGCTATCAGCAATAGTGGCCATCGGACAGCAGAAATTCAAGGCCACTATAGATACAGGAGCCACAGCAAGCTTTATTAGCGAAGAGTTGGTGAAAATGCTGGCTGAAGTAGGGAGGATCGAGGAAACAAGACGGCAAGATAGGTTGGAAGACGGAAGGTGCAGCGAGATATCATCGCGGCTCAAGGTCACGGTCGAATTCGGAAACAAGAGACTAGACATGAGTTTGCTGGTACTCCCAGGAGTGGTAGACGAATTGGTGCTAGGATGGAATTTCCTAACAGGCATAGGAGCCGAGGTCAAATGCGCTGGCCACGAACTACGTATTCCGGCGAGAAAAAGGCACAACGGGTGGCTGGAGGAGAAATTGTCAGTGGCAGTGGTTGCAAGCGAAATCGAGGAGGAAGACATCGAGAGCTTTCTAAAACCAGAGCTAAAAGGTTTTCAAGCAATGTCAGGAACCTCCAACATAGCAGTATAACCATGAAGGACGACAAACCCATCAAAAAAAGGTACTACCTAAAGAATCCGAAGATCCAAGATGAAATAAACGAGAAGGTGGATGAACTGCTAAAAATGGAATGCATAGAACACTCGAGAAGCCCATACAGCTCGCCCATAGTCATAGTCAGGAAGAAGACAGGAAAATGGAGACTATGTGTCGACTTCCGGCAGCCTAGATCTAAAGGACGGCTATTGGCAGATCCCTCTGGAGGAGTCACGTAGACAGTTTACGGCATTCACAGTACCCGGCAAGGGGCTCTTCCAGTGGAAACTGATGCCATTCGGATTACACTCGGCATCGGCTACTTTCCAAAGGGCGTTAGATCAGATGATCGGACCAGAAATGTCACCCCACGCCTTCGCATACCAAGATGATATTATTGTGATTGGTAGAACTTTGGAGGAGCACAAGAAAAATCTACAAGAAGTATTCAAACGACTGAGGGAAGCAAACCTGAGGATAAATTCGGAAAAATGCCAGTTCTTCAGGCAAGAGTTGCTGTACCTAGGACACCGAGTGACAAGCCAAGGGATAGGGACAGACCCCGAAAAAGTAGCTGCCATAGCCGAGCTAGAACTACCAGCAACAACAAAAGAATTAAGGCAGTATTTGGGAGTGGCTTCGTGGTACCGTCGATTCGTGCCAGATTTCGCAAGAATAGTGAATCTACTAAACAACCTTCTCCGGAAAGGCACAAAATGGGTGTTGACACAGGAACATCAAGAAGCATTCGAAGAAGTGAAGAGGAGATTGGTGGCGGATCCGGTGTTGGCATGCCCAGATTTTGGAAAGCCTTTCACTCTACAAACAGACGCGAGTGAAGGTTCTATCCTATTCAAGCAGAACCCTGAACGGAGCGGAGAAGAACTACTCCACCACAGAAGAAGAGTGTTTAGCCATCGTGTGGGCCATACGGAAGCTGAAGCCATACCGTGACTGATCATATGGCACTAAAATGGCTAAACAGCATAGAGAGCCCATCCGGAAGGATAGCAAGGTAGGCGCTAGAATTGCAGCAATACGACTTTGAGGTCAGATATCGGCTGAACGTGGTAGCCGATGCCCTATCCAGACAACCGCAACAAGAAACAGTGAGAATAGCCAAGGAGGGAGCATCAGATAGTGGCGACTGGACGGAGGACATGCGCGAAAAGCTGAAGACACAACCACAAAAATTCCCGGAAGGTGGATCCCTGTACAGACACAGACCACACCGAGCCGGCAATGAGGATGTAATCGCCTGGAAAGTGTGCGTGCCGCAAAACATGCGAGAGTCAGTGCTCCGGGAAAACCATGACTCGCCAGCAGCTGGGCATACAGGCACTCGGAAAACAATTGCACGTCTAGCAGCCCGGTACTACTGGCCAGGGATGGCCAGTTGCAGGCCGCGGGAAAAATGCTGACGCAGGTCCCAGAGGAACCGTGGGCTACGGTGTGCGCTGACTTTGTGGGACCATTACCAAGATCTAAGCACGGGAATCAAATGCTATTGGTGCTTATCGACAGATTCTCCAAGTGGACGGAACTCGTTCCTCTGCGCAGCGCGACAGCAGATTCGTTAAAAAAGGCATTTAGAGAAAGGATCATAGCCAGATTCGGCGTGCCTAAGGTGCTGATAACGGACAACGGAGTGCAATTTACGAGTAAGGCGTTCAAAAAGTTCCTAGCAGAGATGGTTATTAGGCAGCAATTTACTGCACCCTATACGCCTCAAGAAAACCCCACAGAACGGGCTAATAGAACTTAAAAACAATGATCGCACAAATTGCGGGGCAGGACCAAAGATGCTGGGACGAAAAGTGGCCAGAGATTATGCTAGCGGTAAACTCGAGCGTGTCAGACTCAACGGGCTACTCCCCAGCATTTCTCACGCAAGGGCGGGAGCCACGTCTGCCAAACAGCCTGTACGACAGAGAAACCATAGGAACAGGAAAGGCAGCAGAATCGCCAGACGAGAATGCAAAGAAGCTGCGGGAGTTGTTCGAAGTCGTGCGTCGAAATTTGAAGAAGGCTGCCCAGGACCAAAGTAGGCACGACAACCTGAGGCGGACAGAGTGGAAACCCAAGGTGGGAGACATAGTTTGGGCCCGAGAACACCATTTATCGAAGGGAATCGAAGGCTGCAAAGCTGGCACCTAGATACGACGGGCCATACCAGGTCACGGACTTCACATCGCCAGTAATTTGCAAAATACGTCACCAGAAGACACAGAAGGAGCGTACAATACACATAAGCGGGCAAACAGACAAACACGGAGACGCTGACGGTGTAAGCAGCTCTTAAAAAAAAAAAAAAAAAGCCAGGCGGACAGACATGAAAAGCTGAAGCAAACACGGGGGCAATGCATACCTAATAAAACGCCACCGAAAACCAGAAAAAGAACAGAAAGGGCGAGCGATCTTAGCGTCGGACGAGTGCCAAAGTCAACCGCATCAACGGTTTAAGCGTCGGGCACAAGCCAGAGTCTATAAGATGCCACTGGAAGCTGCCACAAGCACAAGAAACTAGAAGGGCGAGCGATCTTAGCGTCGGACGAGTGCCAAAGTCAACCGCTGCAACGGTTTAAGCGTCGGGCACAAGCCAGAGTCTATAAGATGCCGCGGGAAGCAGCCACGAACACAACAGATTTTTTTGCTTCCAAAATGGCAGGCGATCTTAGCGTCGGACAAGGGCCAGAATCAACCACGTGGGCAATTTTATCGTCGGGCACGTCAAAGTCTATAAGATGCAAGGCACAGCCACAGGAGAAAGCAAAAAAAAAACAGCGGCAGGCAGGCAATCTGAATGTCGGACGAAGACAAGAGTCAACCACCGGAGCAATTTTTGGTGCCGGGAATAAGTCAGAGTCTGTAAGAGACAGGCCTGGCCAATAGAAATTACACAAACAAAGAAAAGCAAAAACCAATAATAGATAATTCGAGCACAGAACAACGTCATCCAGCAAGAAGAACGACAAGCACGAGCCAGGAACAAGATGGTACTGCTGCAAGAACCATAGAAGCACAGGAGAAAGAAAGCTTACGGTTTCTTCCCGAAGAAAGATAAAGGACGGCACTCTTAAGTCAAGGTGCCGTAAGAGAGCGACTCCGAGGGAAATAACGGGACCGTCGAAAAGGAGATGGCGAAGGACCCGTGTATAAAAGCGGGACACGCGGCAGGGAGCGGACATTCGAAATACAACGTAAAGATAAGCACTATTGTGACACGCGCAGAGGCACGCCGGAGGCTGGAAGCCGAGAAGGGTTCCAAAGGAATCGGAAGGGGGCAAGGATGGTCGGGAGTGGGGAGCCAGCCCAGCACCCGGCCTACCCGAACTGCCCGACGGGTCCTAAGGGATCCAACTGTGTTGGACCCTGTGGAACGAGTGGACGCCGATCCCTCGTCAATCAGAAGCCGGGCGAAGGATGCGGGAGAGGCAGCTGGGCGAGCTGCGGCAGATCGCGGCCCACCACGAAGGGCTGAAGCGGAAAGTGGCGGCCATGGAGGGAGCAAGAGGCTCGCGTCAGGTGGGAGGCGAGGTTGTAGGCGGCGGAACGAGAAGAGCGGGAGCTATGGGAGAGTCCCGTGATGCTGAGTGAAGTGCCACTGCCGACGCCAGGCATGACCGTGCCCCCAACCTCCAGGCACTGGGTGGGAGAGGTCGAGGAGTTGGAGCTGGCGCCAGAATCCAGACCCGAGTCGCCGCAGTGGGTGCCGGAACGGCCGCCGACGCCAGGAGAAGGACTTTGGGACGAGGGTCCAGAGGTGTGGAGACAGGAGGCGGGATGGAAACCCAACTGGGAAACAACGCCCTCACCCCCGCGGTGGGTGCCAGCGCGGCCGCCGACGCCGAATCCAGGGAGGCACGGAGGCAGCGGAGGCTAGGCCGTCGCCGAGGAGGTCGCCGTCGCCGATGGAGCAGCAGTCGCCGAAGGACGCAGCCGCAAGTGCGGGGCCGCTGCGGCCAGAGATACCGGAGGCAAGGGTCTCGCACTCCCTCAAGGAATACGTGGAGGAGGGATTGCGGTGGTGCCAGCACACGGTGAAATTGAAGCGCCACCAATGGAGAAGGAATCCCCGAAGGAGCCACCAATGGAGGAGGAATCCCCGAAGGAGCCCGCGGCAGCACCCGAGGGGACATGGCCGAAGAACCCGAACCCTGGGAAAGAGGGCCATGGGTGTGGCCCGAGGCGGCCGCCGTGGAGCAGAGACCCGGATTCAGTCGCCAAGTGTCCTTGCCCGTTGCCAAGTTGGGACTGCCAGAGTGGCGTTGGCAGGTGTCGGCGCCGGACGAGCGCAGGTGGCTGGAGGTGCCGAGGGCGCAGTGGCCCGCGGAAATCGAGGCGTGCGGAGCAGTCGGAGCCGCTCGGAGGCAGCGAGGGGCACGAAAATTCCGGGTCCGAGTGGGGCCAGGAGGCCTTAGGGTATACACCCAATAGCCAAATGGCGGCAGCGTTCACCTCCGCTAGTAATAAAAAAAATGAATGAGAAAAATATGAACTAAAAAAAGGATGAAATTATTTAAAAATAAAAGAAAAGGGGAAAATGTGGGGGCAGTCAATTAAAAAAAAAATGTAACAAAAAAATGTTTTTAGTAATCAAAAGAAAAGAATTGGAAAGTCTAAAAAAAAAAATGCAAATGAGAAAAAAAAAAAAATTGATAAGCCCAAGAAAAACCCTCAGCAAAAAAAAAAAAAATAAGGAAATTTAAAAAAAAGGAGAGGAAAAGATGTGGAAGATCTTAAAAAAAATGCAGAATAATTAAAAGGCAAAAAAAAAATGAACGGGAAACGAAAACCCTCAGCAAAAATTTAATGGTAAAAAAAAAAAGGAAAATGAAGATCGAAAACAAAATGTAAACAGAGAAGAAAGGGGGGCCAGCTCAACGGAAAAAAAGGGGAGGTTAGGCGATCACATGAAAATGCACTTTCACAGAAAAAAAAACACTCATTAACACATTCAGCACTTTAAAAAAAAAAAACATTGGTAGCACTCCGGGAGTGCCGGCAGAAGTGAAAACTTCAATATTAACGTTGTATTTAATTATAAGTATAAAAGTACTATCATTTATGAGAGAGGTAGAATACAATGTTTATTTATTGCGCTATACAATTGGTTTATGATAACTGAAGTAAGAAACAGACAGTTTTGTTCGAACTTATTTAAGTGTAAGTACAAGGTAGTCTCGTCGGCTTTTTTTCCCCTATTGGGCACTACAATGAGTGCGAGTGAGAGGGTGTTTTCCCGTAAGTGCGAAAGAAACAGAAGAAGATGATTTCGTTTTACCCTTGTGCTGTGCACGGGGTTTAAAAAGGACTGTTATATGACCATGAGTATTAATTTTTCCGAAATTTTGGTTTTTACACAAAGCTGCCCTTCAGGACTCGCTCCCATATTGTTCACATTTCCAAATTATTTTTCTGCAATATTACATGTTACGCCTTGTATGTGCTTGCTGCAATAATTGCAACAAGTATTTTTCACAAGCACACAAGGGTTAACGTTTTGAGAAAAAATCTCTCACTTCGAAATCCCGAGCGCACTGAACCATAGGGGGAAAAAACCCGAGCGATTTTGCAGCCGACGAGACTACCTTGTATAATTGTACCATGACTCAGGCACGGTAGAAAGAGTGGGAGATACTAGTTCCTCTCCCTTTCCCTCGATCTTACGCTTTTTCGATCAGCATAACGGGACCCTGACGCGAGTTTGAATGTTTTTACCCTGCTCAGCGCCACTAAAGAAGTTTTCATTTCAAAAATAAAAAAAAGGGGTTTGTTGTT
>NW_025064490.1:0-11225 GCF_018152265.1 Drosophila ficusphila
AAGATCCCAGCACTGCTTAGCCCAAACTTTTGAAATTTTTACCCGATTTAAAAGTGGAATACCTCTCTGAATTTGTTGTTAAAATATCTATCTAGCTACATTATTGGTTTATATTCGAATTTTTGGTTGATATTTTGTAATTTTTTATGACCTCGACCTGTCAAAATTTGGCAAAAAATGGGTTTGCAGAAAGTGACCAGATCCCAGCACTGCTTATCCCATAACTTTTGAAATTTTTACCCGATTTAAAAGTGGAATGCCTCTCTGAATTTGTTATTCAAATATCTATCTAGCTGCATTATTGGTTTATTTTCGAATTTTTTGGTCAATATTTTGTAGTTTTTTATGACCCCGACCTGTCAAAATTTGCAAAAAATGGGCTTGCAGAAAAGTGACCAGATCCCAGTACTGCTTAGCCCAAACTTTTGAAATTTTTACCCGATTTAAAAGTGGAATACCTCTCTGAATTTGTTATTCGAATATCTATCTAGCTGCATTATTGGTTTATTTTCGAATTTTTGGTCAATATTTTGTAGTTTTTTATGACCCCCGACCTGTCAAAATTTGCAAAAAATAGGTTTGCAGAAAAGTGACCAGATCCCAGCACTGCTTAGCCCATAACTTTTGAAATTTTTACCCGATTTAAAAGTGGAATACCTCTCTGAATTTGTTGTTAAAATATCTATCTAGCTACATCATTCGTTTATTTTCGAATTTTTGGTTGATATTTTGTAATTTTTTATGACCCCCGACCTGTCAAAATTTGCAAAAAATGGGTTTGCAGAAAAGTGACAAGATCCCAGCACTGCTTAGCCCAAACTTTTGAAATTTTTACCCGATTTAAAAGTGGAATACCTCTCTGAATTTGTTGTTAAAATATCTATCTAGCTGCATTATTGGTTTATTTTCGAATTTTTGGTCAATATTTTGTAATTTTTTATGACCCCCGACCTGTCAAAATTTGCAAAAAATGGGTTTGCAGAAAAGTGACAAGATCCCAGCACTGCTTAGCCCAAACTTTTGAAATTTTTACCCGATTTAAAAGTGGAATACCTCTCTGAATTTGTTATTTGAATATCTATCTAGCTGCATTATTGGTTTATTTTCGAATTTTTGGTCAATATTTTGTAATTTTTTATAACCTGTCAAAATTTGCAAAAAATGGGTTTGCAGAAAAGAGACCAGATCCCAGCACTGCTTAGCCCATAACTTTTGAAATTTTTACCCGATTTAAAAGTGGAATACCTCTCTGAATTTGTTATTAGAATATCTATCTGGCTGCATTATTGGTTTATTTTCGAATTTTTGGTTGATATTTTGTAATTTTTTATGACCCCCGACATGTCAAAATTTGCAAAAAATGGGTTTGCAGAAAAGTGACAAGATCCCAGCACTGCTTAGCCCAAACTTTTGAAATTTTTACCCGATTTAAAAGTGTAATACCTCTCTGAATTTGTTATTAAAATATCTATCTAGCTGCATTATTGGTTTATTTTCGAATTTTTGGTCAATATTTTGTAGTTTTTTATGACCCCCAACCTGTCAAAATTTGCAAAAATGGGTTTGCAGAAAAGTGACAAGATCCCAGCACTGCTTAGCCCAAACTTTTGAAATTTTTACCCGATTTAAAAGTGGAATACCTCTCTGAATTTGTTGTTAAAATATCTATCTAGCTGCATTATTGGTTTATTTTCGAATTTTTGGTCAATATTTTGTAATTTTTTATGACCCCCGACCTGTCAAAATTTGCAAAAAATGGGTTTGCAGAAAAGTGACAAGATCCCAGCACTGCTTAGCCCAAACTTTTGAAATTTTTACCCGATTTAAAAGTGGAATACTTCTCTGAATTTGTTGTTAAAATATCTATCTAGCTGCATTATTGGTTTATTTTCGAATTTTTTGTCAATATTTTGTAGTTTTTTATGACCCCCGACCTGTCAAAATTTGCAAAAATGGGTTTGCAGAAAAGAGACCAGATCCCAGCACTGCTTAGCCCATAACTTTTGAAATTTTTACCCCACTTAAAAGTGGAATACCTCTCTGAATTTGTTTTTAAATATCTATCTAGCTGCATTATTGGTTTATTTTCGAATTTTTGGTCAATATTTTGTAATTTTTTATGACCCCGGACCTGTCAAAATTTGCAAAAAATGGGTTTGCAGAAAAGTGACCAGATCCCAGCACTGCTTAGCCCATAACTTTTGAAATTTTTACCCGATTTAAAAGTGGAATACTCTGAATTTGTTATTTGAATATCTATCTAGCAGCATTATTGGTTTATTTTCGAATTTTTGGTCAATATTTTGTAATTTTTTATGACCTCCGACCTGTCAAAATTTGCAAAAAATGGGTTTCCAGAAAAGAGACCAGATCCCAGCACTGCTTAGCCCAAACTTTTGAAATTTTTACCCGATTTAAAAAGAGGAATACCTCTCTGAATTTGTTATTAAAATATCTATCTAGCTGCATTATTGGTTTATTTTCGAATTTTTGGTCAATATTTTGTAATTTTTTATGACCCCCGACATGTCAAAATTTGCAAAAAATGGGTTTGCAGAAAAGTGACCAGATCCCACCACTGCTTAGCCCAAACTTTTGAAATTTTTACCCGATTTAAAAGTGGAATACCTCTCTGAATTTGTTATTAAAATATCTATCTAGCTGCATTATTGGTTTATTTTCGAATTCTTGGTCAATATTTTGTAGTTTTTTATGACCCCCGACTTGTTAAAATTTGCAAAAAATGGGTTTGCAGAAAAGTGACAAGATCCCAGCACTGCTTAGCCCAAACTTTTGAAATTTTTACCCGATTTAAAAAGTGGAATACCTCTCTGAATTTGTTGTTAAAATATCTATCTAGCTGCATTATTGGTTTATTTTCGAATTTTTGGTTGATATTTTGTAATTTTTTATGACCCCCGACCTGTCAAAATTTGCAAAAAATGGGTTTGCAGAAAAGTGACCTGATCCCAGCACTGCTTAGCCCATAACTTTTGAAATTTTTACCCGACTTAAAAGTGGAATACCTCTCTGAATTTGTTATTTAAATATCTATCTAGCTGCATTATTGGTTTATTTTCGAATTTTTGGTTGATATTTTGTAGTTTTTTATGACCCCCGACTTGTTAAAATTTGCAAAAAATGGGTTTGCAGAAAAGTGACCAGATCCCAGCACTGCTTAGCCCATTACTTTTGAAATTTTTACCCGATTTAAAAGTGAAATACCTCTCTGAATTTGTTATTAAAATATCTATCTAGCTGCATCATTGGTTTATTTTCGAATTTTTGGTCAATATTTTGTAATTTTTTATGACCCCCGACCTGTCAAAATTTGCAAAAAATGGGTTTGCAGAAAAGTGACCAGATCCCAGCACTGCTTAGCCCAAACTTTTGAAATTTTTACCCGATTTAAAAGTGGAATACCTCTCTGAATTTGTTGTTAAAATATCTATCTAGCTGCATTATTGGTTTATTTTCGAATTTTTGGTTGATATTTTGTAATTTTTTTTGACCCCCGACCTGTCAAAATTTGCAAAAAATGGGTTTGCAGAAAAGTGACCAGATCCCAGCACTGCTTAGCCCATAACTTTTGAAATTTTTACCCGACTTAAAAGTGGAATACCTCTCTGAATTTGTTATTTAAATATCTATCTAGCTGCATTATTGGTTTATTTTCGAATTTTTTGGTCAATATTTTGTAATTTTTTATGACCCCCGACCTGTCAAAATTTGCAAAAAATGGGTTTGCAGAAAAGTGACCAGATCCCAGCACTGCTTAGCCCATAACTTTTGAAATTTTTACCCGACTTAAAAGTGGAATACCTCTCTGAATTTGTTATTTAAATAT
Source organism: Drosophila ficusphila (assembly GCF_018152265.1). Taxonomy (NCBI): domain Eukaryota; kingdom Metazoa; phylum Arthropoda; class Insecta; order Diptera; family Drosophilidae; genus Drosophila; species Drosophila ficusphila. The sequence continues at coordinate 3,848 of NW_025064490.1, forward strand.
CTATCTAGCTGCATTATTGGTTTATTTTCGAATTTTTGGCCAATATTTTGTAGTTTTTTATGACCCCCCCGACCTGTCAAAATTTGCAAAAAATGGGTTTGCAGAAAAGTGACCAGATCCCAGCACTGATTAGCCCACAACTTTTGAAATTTTTACCCGATTTAAAAGTGGAATACCTCTCTGAATTTGTTATTAAAATATCTATCTAGCTGCATTATTGGTTTATTTTCGAATTTTTGGTCAATATTTTGTAATTTTTTTATGACCCCCGACCTGTCAAAATTTGCAAAAATGGGTTTGCAGAAAAGAGACAAGATCCCAGCACTGCTTAGCCCAAACTTTTGAAATTTTTACCCGATTTAAAAGTGGAATACCTCTCTGAATTTGTTATTAAAATATCTATCTAGCTGCATTATTGGTTTATTTTCGAATTTTTGGTCAATATTTTGTAATTTTTTATGACCCCCGACCTGTCAAAATTTGCAAAAATGGGTTTGCAGAAAAGTGACAAGATCCCAGCACTGCTTAGCCCAAACTTTTGAAATTTTTACCCGATTTAAAAGTGGAATACTTCTCTGAATTTGTTGTTAAAATATCTATCTAGCTGCATTATTGGTTTATTTTCGAATTTTTTGTCAATATTTTGTAATTTTTTATGACCCCCGACCTGTCAAAATTTGCAAAAAATGGGTTTGCAGAAAAGTGACCAGATCCCAGCACTGCTTAGCCCATAACTTTTGAAATTTTTACCCCACTTAAAAGTGGAATACCTCTCTGAATTTGTTTTTAAATATCTATCTAGCTGCATTATTGGTTTATTTTCGAATTTTTGGTCAATATTTTGTAATTTTTTATGACCCCGGACCTGTCAAAATTTGCAAAAAATGGGTTTGCAGAAAAGTGACCAGATCCCAGCACTGCTTAGCCCATAACTTTTGAAATTTTTACCCGATTTAAAAGTGGAATACTCTGAATTTGTTATTTGAATATCTATCTAGCAGCATTATTGGTTTATTTTCGAATTTTTGGTCAATATTTTGTAATTTTTTATGACCTCCGACCTGTCAAAATTTGCAAAAAATGGGTTTCCAGAAAAGAGACCAGATCCCAGCACTGCTTAGCCCAAACTTTTGAAATTTTTACCCGATTTAAAAGAGGAATACCTCTCTGAATTTGTTATTAAAATATCTATCTAGCTGCATTATTGGTTTATTTTCGAATTTTTGGTCAATATTTTGTAATTTTTTATGACCCCCGACATGTCAAAATTTGCAAAAATGGGTTTGCAGAAAAGTGACCAGATCCCACCACTGCTTAGCCCAAACTTTTGAAATTTTTACCCGATTTAAAAGTGGAATACCTCTCTGAATTTGTTGTTAAAATATCTATCTAGCTGCATTATTGGTTTATTTTCGAATTCTTGGTCAATATTTTGTAGTTTTTTATGACCCCCGACTTGTTAAAATTTGCAAAAAATGGGTTTGCAGAAAAGTGACAAGATCCCAGCACTGCTTAGCCCAAACTTTTGAAATTTTTACCCGATTTAAAAGTGGAATACCTCTCTGAATTTGTTGTTAAAATATCTATCTAGCTGCATTATTGGTTTATTTTCGAATTTTTGGTTGATATTTTGTAATTTTTTATGACCCCCGACCTGTCAAAATTTGCAAAAAATGGGTTTGCAGAAAAGTGACCTGATCCCAGCACTGCTTATCCCATAACTTTTGAAATTTTTACCCGACTTAAAAGTGGAATACCTCTCTGAATTTGTTATTTAAATATCTATCTAGCTGCATTATTGGTTTATTTTCGAATTTTTGGTTGATATTTTGTAGTTTTTTATGACCCCCGACTTGTTAAAATTTGCAAAAAATGGGTTTGCAGAAAAGTGACCAGATCCCAGCACTGCTTAGCCCATTACTTTTGAAATTTTTACCCGATTTAAAAGTGAAATACCTCTCTGAATTTGTTATTAAAATATCTATCTAGCTGCATCATTGGTTTATTTCGAATTTTTGGTCAATATTTTGTAATTTTTTATGACCCCCGACCTGTCAAAATTTGCAAAAAATGGGTTTGCAGAAAAGTGACCAGATCCCAGCACTGCTTAGCCCAAACTTTTGAAATTTTTACCCGATTTAAAAGTGGAATACCTCTCTGAATTTGTTGTTAAAATATCTATCTAGCTGCATTATTGGTTTATTTTCGAATTTTTGGTTGATATTTTGTAATTTTTTTTGACCCCCGACCTGTCAAAATTTGCAAAAAATGGGTTTGCAGAAAAGTGACCAGATCCCAGCACTGCTTAGCCCATAACTTTTGAAATTTTTACCCGACTTAAAAGTGGAATACCTCTCTGAATTTGTTATTAAAATATCTATCTAGCTGCATTATTGGTTTATTTTCGAATTTTTGGTCAATATTTTGTAATTTTTTATGACCCCCGACCTGTCAAAATTTGCAAAAAATGGGTTTGCAGAAAAGTGACCAGATCCCAGCACTGCTTAGCCCATAACTTTTGAAATTTTTACCCGACTTAAAAGTGGAATACCTCTCTGAATTTGTTATTTAAATATCTATCTAGCTGCATTATTGGTTTATTTTCGAATTTTTGGCCAATATTTTGTAGTTTTTTATGACCCCCGACCTGTCAAAATTTGCAAAAAATGGGTTTCCAGAAAAGTGACCAGATCCCAGCACTGATTAGCCCACAACTTTTGAAATTTTTACCCGATTTAAAAGTGGAATACCTCTCTGAATTTGTTATTAAAATATCTATCTAGCTGCATTATTGGTTTATTTTCGAATCTTTGGTCAATATTTTGTAATTTTTTTATGACCCCCGACCTGTCAAAATTTGCAAAAAATGGGTTTGCAGAAAAGAGACAAGATCCCAGCACTGCTTAGCCCAAACTTTTGAAATGTTTACCCGATTTAAAAGTGGAATACCTCTCTGAATTTGTTATTAAAATATCTATCTAGCTGCATTATTGGTTTATTTTCGAATTTTTGGTCAATATTTTGTAATTTTTTATGACCCCCGACCTGTCAAAATTTGCAAAAAATGGGTTTGCAGAAAAGTGACAAGATCCCAGCACTGCTTAGCCCAAACTTTTGAAATTTTTACCCGATTTAAAAGTGGAATACCTCTCTGAATTTGTTATTAAAATATCTATCTAGCTGCATTATTGGTTTATTTTCGAATTTTTGGTCAATATTTTTTAATTTTTTATGACCCCCGACCTGTCAAAATTTGCAAAAAATGGGTTTCCAGAAAAGTGAACAGATCCCAGCACTGATTAGCCCACAACTTTTGAAATTTTTACCCGATTTAAAAGTGGAATACCTCTCTGAATTTGTTGTTAAAATATCTATCTAGCTGCATTATTGGTTTATTTTCGAATTTTTGGTCAATATTTTGTAATTTTTTATGACCCCCGACCTGTCAAAATTTGCAAAAAAATGGGTTTGCAAAAAAGTGACCAGATCCCAGCACTGCTTAGCCCAAACTTTTGAAATTTTTACCCGATTTAAAAGTGGAATACCTCTCTCTGAATTTGTTGTTAAAATATCTATCTAGCTGCATTATTGGTTTATTTTCGAATTTTTGGTCAATATTTTGTAATTTTTTATGACCCCCGACCTGTCAAAATTTGCAAAAAATGGGTTTGCAGAAAAGTGACCAGATCCCAGCACTGCTTAGCCCATAACTTTTGAAATTTTTACCCGTTTTAAAAGTGGAATACCTCTCCGAATTTGTTATTTAAATATCTATCTAGCTGCATCATTAATTTATTTTCGAATTTTTGGTCAATATTTTGTAATTTTTTATGACCCCCGACCTGTCAAAATTTGCAAAAATGGGTTTGCAGAAAAGTGACCAGATCCCAGCACTGCTTAGCCCAAACTTTTGAAATTTTTACCCGATTTAAAAGTGGAATACCTCTCTGAATTTGTTATTTAAATATCTATCTAGCTGCATTATTGGTTTATTTTCGAATTTTTGGTCAATATTTTGTAATTTTTTATGACCCCCGACCTGTCAAAATTTGCAAAAAAATGGGTTTGCAGAAAAGTGACAAGATCCCAGCACTGCTTAGCCCAAACTTTTGAAATTTTTACCCGATTTAAAAGTGGAATACCTCTCTTAGTTTGTTATTAAAATATCTATCTAGCTGCATTATTGGTTTATTTTCGAATTTTTTATCAATATTTTGTAGTTTTTTATGACCCCCGACTTGTTAAAATTTACAAAAAATGGGTTTGCAGAAAAGTGACCAGATCCCAGCACTGCTTAGCCCATAACTTTTGAAATTTTTACCCGATTTAAAAGTGGAATGCCTCTCTGAATTTGTTATTAAAATATCTATCTAGCTGCATCATTGGTTTATTTTTCGAATTTTTGGTCAATATTTTGTAATTTTTATGACCCCGACCTGTCAAAATTTGCAAAAAATGGGTTTGCAGAAAAGAGACCAGATCCCAGCACTGCTTAACCCATAACTTTTGAAATTTTTACCCGATTTAAAAGTGGAATACCTCTCCGAATTTGTTATTTAAATATCTATCTAGCTGCATTATTGGTTTATTTTCGAATTTTTGGTCAATATTTTGTAATTTTTTATGACCCCGACCTGTCAAAATTTGCAAAAATGGGTTTGCAGAAAAGTGACCAGATCCCAGCACTGCTTAACCCATAACTTTTGAAATTTTTACCCGATTTAAAAGTGGAATACCTCTCGAATTTGTTATTTAAATATCTATCTAGCTGCATCATTGGTTTATTTTCGAATTTTTGGTCAATATTTTGTAATTTTTTATGACCCCCGACCTGTCAAAATTTGCAAAAAACGGGTTTGCAGAAAAGTGACCAGATCCCAGCACTGCTTAGCCCATAACTTTTGAAATTTTTACCCGATTTAAAAGTGGAATACCTCTCTGAATTTGTTATTAAAATATCTATCTAGCTGCATTATTGGTTTATTTTCGAATTTTTGGTCAATATTTTGTAATTTTTTTATGACCCCGACCTGTCAAAATTTGCAAAAAATGGGTTTGCAGAAAAGTGACAAGATCCCAGCACTGCTTAGCCCATAACTTTTGAAAGTTTTACCCGATTTAAAAGTGGAATACCTCTCTGAATTTGTTATTTGAATATCTATCTAGCTGCATTATTGGTTTATTTTCGAATTTTTGGTCAATATTTTGTAATTTCTTATGACCCCGACCTGTCAAAATTTGCAAAAAATGGGTTTGCAGAAAAGTGACCAGATCCCAGCACTGCTTATCCCATAACTTTTGAAATTTTTACCCGATTTAAAAGTGGAATGCCTCTCTGAATTTGTTATTAGAATATCTATCTAGCTGCATTATTGGTTTATTTTCGAATTTTTGGTCAATATTTTGTAATTTTTTATGACCCCGACCTGTCAAAATTTGCAAAAAATGGGTTTGCAGAAAAGTGACAAGATCCCAGCACTGCTTAGCCCAAACTTTTGAAATTTTTACCCGATTTAAAAGTGGAATACCTCTCTGAATTTGTTATTAAAATATCTATCTAGCTGCATTATTGGTTTATTTTCGAATTTTTGGTTGATATTTTGTAATTTTTTATGACCCCGACCTGTCAAAATTTGCAAAAAATGGGTTTGCAAAAAGTGACCAGAACCCAGCACTGCTTAGCCCAAACTTTTGAAATTTTTACCCGACTTAAAAGTGGAATACCTCTCTGAATTTGTTATTAAAATATCTATCTAGCTGCATTATTGGTTTATTTTCGAATTTTTTGGTCAATATTTTGTAATTTCTTATGACCCCCGACCTGTCAAAATTTGCAAAAAATGGGTTTGCAGAAAAGAGACAAGATCCCAGCACTGCTTAGCCCAAACTTTTGAAATTTTACCCGACTTAAAAGTGGAATACCTCTCTGAATTTGTTATTAAAATATCTATCTAGCTGCATTATTGGTTTATTTTCGAATTTTTGGTTGATATTTTGTAATTTTTTATGACCCCCGACCTGTCAAAATTTGCAAAAAATGGGTTTCCAGAAAAGTGACCAGATCCCAGCACTGCTTAGCCCAAACTTTTGAAATTTTTACCCGATTTAAAAGTGGAATACCTCTCTGAATTTGTTATTTAAATATCTATCTAGCTGCATCATTGGTTTATTTTTCGAATTTTTGGTCAATATTTTGTAATTTTTTATGACCCCGACCTGTCAAAATTTACAAAAATGGGTTTGCAGAAAAGTGACCAGATCCCAGCACTGCTTAGCCCAAACTTTTGAAATTTTTACCCGATTTAAAAGTGGAATACCTCTCTGAATTTGTTATTTAAATATCTATCTAGCTGCATTATTGGTTTATTTTCGAATTTTTGGTTGATATTTTGTAATTTTTTATGACCCCCGACCTGTCAAAATTTGCAAAAAATGGGTTTCCAGAAAAGTGACCAGATCCCAGCACTGCTTAGCCCAAACTTTTGAAATTTTTACCCGATTTAAAAGTGGAATACCTCTCTGAATTTTGTTATTAGAATATCTATCTAGCTGCATTATTGGTTTATTTTTCGAATTTTTTGGTCAATATTTTGTAATTTTTTATGACCCCGACCTGTCAAAATTTGCAAAAAATGGGTTTGCAGAAAAGTGACCAGATCCCAGCACTGCTTATCCCATAACTTTTGAAATTTTTACCCGATTTAAAAGTGGAATACCTCTCTGAATTTGTTATTAGAATATCTATCTAGCTGCATTATTGGTTTATTTTCGAATTTTTGGTCAATATTTTGTAATTTTTTATGACTCCCGACCTGTCAAAATTTGCAAAAATGGGTTTGCAGAAAAGTGACCAGATCCCAGCACTGCTTAGCCCAAACTTTTGAAATTTTTACCCGATTTAAAAGTGGAATACCTCTCTGAATTTGTTGTTAAAATATCTATCTAGCTGCATTATTGGTTTATTTTCGAATTTTTGGTCGATATTTTGTAATTTTTTATGACCCCCGACCTGTCAAAATTTGCAAAAAATGGGTTTCCAGAAAAGTGACCAGATCCCAGCACTGCTTAGCCCAAACTTTTGAAATTTTTACCCGATTTAAAAGTGGGAATACCTCTGAATTTGTTATTTAAATATCTATCTAGCTGCATCATTGGTTTATTTTCGAATTTTTGGTCAATATTTTGTAATTTTTTATGACCCCGACCTGTCAAAATTTGCAAAAATGGGTTTCCAGAAAAGTGAACAGATCCCAGCACTGATTAGCCCACAACTTTTGAAATTTTTACCCGATTTAAAAGTGGAATACCTCTCTGAATTTGTTGTTAAAATATCTATCTAGCTGCATTATTGGTTTATTTTCGAATTTTTGGTCAATAT
>NW_025064491.1:0-19166 GCF_018152265.1 Drosophila ficusphila
GATCTTGTCACTTTTCTGCAAACCCATTTTTTGCAAATTTTGACAGGTCGGGGGTCATAAAAATTAACAAAATATTGACCAAAAATTCGAAAATAAACCAATAATGCAGCTAGATAGATATTCGAATAACAAATTCAGAGAGGTATTCCACTTTTAAATCGGGTAAAAATTTCAAAAGTTTGGGCTAAGCAGTGCTGGGATCTGGTCACTTTTCTGCAAACCCATTTTTTGCAAATTTTGACAGGTCGGGGGTCATAAAAAATTAAAAAATATTGACCAAAAATTCGAAAATAAACCAATAATGCAGCTAGATAGATATTTTAATAACAAATTCAGAGAGGTATTCCACTTTTAAATCGGGTACAAATTTCAAAAGGTTTGGGATAAGCAGTGCTGGGATCTTGTCACTTTTCTGCAAACCCATTTTTTGCAAATTTTAACAAGTCGGGGGTCATAAAAAACTGACGAAATATTGACCAAAAATTCGAAAATAAACCAATAATGCAGCTAGATAGATATTCTAATAACAAATTCAGAGAGGCATTCCACTTTTAAATCGGGTACAAATTTCAATAGTTATGGGATAAGCAGTGCTGGGATCTTGTCACTTTTCTGCAAACCCATTTTTTGCAAATTTTGACAGGTCGGGGGTCATAAAAAATGAAGAAACATTGACCAAAAATTCGAAAATAAACCAATAATGCAGCTAGATAGATATTCGAATAACAAATTCAGAGAGGCATTCCACTTTTAAATCGGGTAAAAATTTCAATAGGTTTGGGATAAGCAGTGCTGGGATCTGGTCACTTTTCTGCAAACCCATTTTTTTGCAAATTTTGACAGGTCGGGGGTCATAAAAAATTACAAAATATTGACCAAAAATTCGAAAATAAACCAATAATGCAGCTAGATAGATATTTTAACAACAAATTCAGAGAGGTATTCCACTTTTAAATCGGGTAAAAATTTCAAAAGTTTGGGCTAAGCAGTGCTGGGATCTGGTCACTTTTCTGCAAACCCATTTTTTTGCAAATTTTGACAGGTCGGGGGTCATAAAAAATTACAAAATATTGACCAAAAATTCGAAAATAAACCAATAATGCAGCTAGATAGATATTTTAACAACAAATTCAGAGAGGTATTCCACTTTTAAATCGGGTAAAAATTTCAAAAGTTGTGGGCTAATCAGTGCTGGGATCTGTTCACTTTTCTGGAAACCCATTTTTTGCAAATTTTGACAGGTCGGGGGTCATAAAAATTAAAAAATATTGACCAAAAATTCGAAAAATAAACCAATAATGCAGCTAGATAGATATTTTAATAACAAATTCAGAGAGGTATTCCACTTTTAAATCGGGTAAAAATTTCAAAAGTTATGGGCTAAGCAGTGCTGGGATCTGGTCACTTTTCTGCAAACCCATTTTTTGCAAATTTTGACAGGTCGGGGGTCATAAAAAATTACAAAATATTGACCCAAAAATTCGAAAATAAACCAATAATGCAGCTAGATAGATATTTTAATAACGAATTCAGAGAGGTATTCCACTTTTAAATCGGGTAAAAATTTCAAAAGTTATGGGCTAAGCAGTGCTGGGTTCTGGTCACTTTTCTGCAAACCCATTTTTTGCAAATTTTGACAGGTCGGGGGTCATAAAAAATTACAAAATATTGACCAAAAATTCGAAAATAAACCAATAATGCAGCTAGATAGATATTCGAATAACAAATTCAGAGAGGTATTCCACTTTTAAATCGGGTAAAAATTTCAAAAAATTATGGGCTAAGCAGTGCTGGGATCTGGTCACTTTTCTGCAAACCCATTTTTTGCAAATTTTGACAGGTCGGGGGTCATAAAAAATTAAAAAATATTGACCAAAAATTCGAAAATAAACCAATAATGCAGCTAGATAGATATTCGAATAACAAATTCAGAGAGGTATTCCACTTTTAAATCGGGTAAAAATTTCAAAAGTTTGGGCTAAGCAGTGCTGGGATCTGGTCACTTTTCTGCAAACCCATTTTTTGCAAACTTTGACAGGTCGGGGGTCATAAAAAATTAAAAAATATTGACCAAAAATTCGAAAATAAACCAATAATGCAGCTAGATTGATATTTTAATAACAAATTCAGAGAGGTATTCCACTTTTAAATCGGGTAAAAATTTCAAAAGTTATGGGATAAGCAGTGCTGGGATCTTGTCACTTTTCTGCAAACCCATTTTTTGCAAATTTTGACAGGTCGGGGGTCATAAAAAATGACGAAACATTGACCAAAAATTCGAAAATAAACCAATAATGCAGCTAGATAGATATTCGAATAACAAATTCAGAGAGGTATTCCACTTTTAACTCGGGTAAAAATTTCAATAGTTATGGGATAAGCAGTGCTGGGATCTGGTCACTTTTCTGCAAACCCATTTTTTTTGCAAATTTTGACAGGTCGGGGGTCATAAAAAATTACAAAATATTGACCAAAAATTCGAAAATAAACCAATAATGCAGCTAGATAGATATTTTAACAACAAATTCAGAGAGGTATTCCACTTTTAAATCGGGTAAAAATTTCAAAAGTTTGGGCTAAGCAGTGCTGGGATCTGGTCACTTTTCTGCAAACCCATTTTTTGCAAATTTTGACAGGTTGGGGGTCATAAAAAACTACAAAATATTGACCAAAAATTCGAAAATAAACCAATGATGCAGCTAGATAGATATTCGAATAACAAATTCAGAGAGGTATTCCACTTTTAAATCGGGTAAAAATTTCAATAGTTATGGGATAAGCAGTGCTGGGATCTGGTCACTTTTTTGCAAACCCATTTTTTTTGCAAATTTTGACAGGTCGGGGGGTCATAAAAAATTACAAAATATTGACCAAAAATTCGAAAATAAACCAATAATGCAGCTAGATAGATATTTTAACAACAAATTCAGAGAGGTATTCCACTTTTAAATCGGGTAAAAATTTCAAACGTTATGGGCTAAGCAGTGCTGGGATCTTGTCACTTTTCTGCAAACCCATTTTTTGCAAATTTTGACAGGTCGGGGGTCATAAAAAACTACAAAATATTGACCAAAAATTCGAAAATAAACCAATAATGCAGCTAGATAGATATTCTAATAATAAATTCAGAGAGGTATTCCACTTTTAAATCGGGTAAAAATTTCAAAAGTTATGGGCTAAGCAGTGCTGGGATCTTGTCACTTTTCTGCAAACCCATTTTTGGAAATTTTGACAGGTCGGGGGTCATAAAAAATTACAAAATATCAACCAAAAATTCGAAAAATAAACCAATAATGCAGCTAGATAGATATTTTAACAACAAATTCAGAGAGGTATTCCACTTTTAAATCGGGTAAAAATTTCAAAAGTTTGGGCTAAGCAGTGCTGGGATCTTGTCACTTTTCTGCAAACCCATTTTTTGCAAATTTTGACAGGTCGGGGGTCATAAAAAATTACAAAATATTGACCAAAAATTCGAAAATAAACCAATAATGCAGCTAGATAGATATTCAAATAACAAATTCAGAGAGGTATTCCACTTTTAAATCGGGTAAAAATTTCAAAAGTTATGGGCTAAGCCGTGCTGGGATCTTGTCACTTTTCTGCAAACCCATTTTTTGCAAATTTTGACAGGTCGGGGGTCATAAAAAATTACAAAATATTGACCAAAAATTCGAAAATAAACCAATAATGCAGCTAGATAGATATTTTAATAACAAATTCAGAGAGGTATTCCACTTTTAAATCGGGTAAAAATTTCAAAAGTTATGGGCTAAGCAGTGCTGGGATCTTGTCACTTTTCTGCAAACCCATTTTTTGCAAATTTTGACAGGTCGGGGGTCATAAAAAACTACAAAATATTGACCAAAAATTCGAAAATAAACCAATAATGCAGCTAGATAGATATTTTAATAACAAATTCAGAGAGGTATTCCACTTTTAAATCGGGTAAAAATTTCAAAAGTTATGGGCTAAGCAGTGCTGGGATCTGGTCACTTTTCTGCAAACCCATTTTTTGCAAATTTTGACAGGTCGGGGGTCATAAAAAATTACAAAATATTGACCAAAAATTCGAAAATAAACCAATAATGCAGCTAGATAGATATTCTAATAACAAATTCAGAGAGGTATTCCACTTTTAAATCGGGTAAAAATTTCAAAAGTTATGGGATAAGCAGTGCTGGGATCTGGTCACTTTTCTGCAAACCCATTTTTTGCAAATTTTGACAGGTCGGGGGTCATAAAAAATTACAAAATATTGACCAAAAATGCGAAAATAAACCAATAATGCAGCTAGATAGATATTCGAATAACAAATTCAGAGAGGTATTCCACTTTTAACTCGGGTAAAAATTTCAATAGTTATGGGCTAAGCAGTGCTGGGATCTGGTCACTTTTCTGCAAACCCATTTTTTGCAAATTTTGACAGGTCGGGGGTCATAAAAAATTACAAAATATTGACCAAAAATTCGAAAATAAACCAATAATGCAGCTAGATAGATATTCAAATAACAAATTCAGAGAGGTATTCCACTTTTAAATCGGGTAAAAATTTCAAAAGTTATGGGCTAAGCAGTGCTGGGATCTGGTCACTTTTCTGCAAACCCATTTTTTGCAAATTTTGACAGGTCGGGGGTCATAAAAAATTACAAAATATCAACCAAAAATTCGAAAATAAACCAATAATGCAGCTAGATAGATATTTTAACAACAAATTCAGAGAGGTATTCCACTTTTAAATCGGGTAAAAATTTCAAAAGTTTGGGCTAAGCAGTGCTGGGATCTGGTCACTTTTCTGCAAACCCATTTTTTGCAAATTTTGACAGGTCGGGGGTCATAAAAAATTACAAAATATTGACCAAAAATTCGAAAATAAACCAATAATGCAGCTAGATAGATATTCTAATAACAAATTCAGAGAGGTATTCCACTTTTAAATCGGGTAAAAATTTCAAAAGTTATGGGATAAGCAGTGCTGGGATCTGGTCACTTTTCTGCAAACCCATTTTTTGCAAATTTTGACAGGTCGGGGGTCATAAAAAATTACAAAATATTGACCAAAAATTCGAAAATAAACCAATAATGCAGCTAGATAGATATTCTAATAACAAAATTCAGAGAGGTATTCCACTTTTAAATCGGGTAAAAATTTCAAAAGTTTGGGCTAAGCAGTGCTGGGATCTGGTCACTTTTCTGGAAACCCATTTTTTGCAAATTTTGACAGGTCGGGGGTCATAAAAAATTACAAAATATTAACCAAAAATTCGAAAATAAACCAATAATGCAGCTAGATAGATATTTTTTAATAACAAATTCGGAGAGGTATTCCACTTTTAAATCGGGTAAAAATTTCAAAAGTTATGGGCTAAGCAGTGCTGGGATCTGGTCACTTTTCTGCAAACCCATTTTTTGCAAATTTTGACAGGTCGGAGGTCATAAAAAATTACAAAATATTGACCAAAAATTCGAAAATAAACCAATAATGCAGCTAGATAGATATTTTAATAACAAATTCAGAGAGGTATTCCACTTTTAAGTCGGGTAAAAATTTCAAAAGTTATGGGCTAAGCAGTGCTGGGATCTTGTCACTTTTCTGCAAACCCATTTTTTGCAAATTTTGACAGGTCGGGGGTCATAAAAAAATTACAAAATATTGACCAAAAACGAAAATAAATATGCGCTGATGATATTTTAAAGGGGTTCCACTTTTAAATCGGGTAATTTATGGCTAGGGGTCCTTGACCTTTTTGAATTTTGAGGTGGGGGTCTAAAACAAAATATTGACCAAAAATTCGAAAATAAACCAATAATGCAGCTAGATAGATATTTTAATAACAAATTCAGAGAGGTATTCCACTTTTAAATCGGGTAAAAATTTCAAAAGTTTGGGCTAAGCAGTGCTGGGATCTGGTCACTTTTCTGCAAACCCATTTTTTGTAAATTTTGACAGGTCGGGGGTCATAAAAAATTACAAAATATTGACCAAAAATTCGAAAATAAACCAATGATGCAGCTAGATAGATATTTTAATAACAAATTCAGAGAGGTATTCCACTTTTAAATCGGGTAAAAATTTCAAAAGTTTGGGCTAAGCAGTGCTGGGATCTGGTCACTTTTCTGCAAACCCATTTTTTGCAAATTTTGACAGGTCGGGGGTCATAAAAAATTACAAAATATCAACCAAAAATTCGAAAATAAACCAATAATGCAGCTAGATAGATATTTTAATAACAAATTCAGAGAGGTATTCCACTTTTAAATCGGGTAAAAATTTCAAAAGTTTGGGCTAAGCAGTGCTGGGATCTTGTCACTTTTCTGCAAACCCATTTTTTGCAAATTTTGACAGGTCGGGGGTCATAAAAAATTACAAAATATTGACCAAAAATTCGAAAATAAACCAATAATGCAGCTAGATAGATATTCTAATAACAAATTCAGAGAGGCATTCCACTTTTAAATCGGGTAAAAATTTCAAAAGTTATGGGCTAAGCAGTGCTGGGATCTGGTCACTTTTCTGCAAACCCATTTTTGCAAATTTTGACAGGTCGGGGGTCATAAGAAATTACAAAATATTGACCAAAAATTCGAAAATAAACCAATAATGCAGCTAGATAGATATTCAAATAACAAATTCAGAGAGGTATTCCACTTTTAAATCGGGTAAAAATTTCAAAAGTTATGGGCTAAGCAGTGCTGGGATCTTGTCACTTTTCTGCAAACCCATTTTTTGCAAATTTTGACAGGTCGGGGGTCATAAAAAATTACAAAATATTGACCAAAAATTCGAAAATAAACCAATAATGCAGCTAGATAGATATTTTAATAACAAATTCAGAGAGGTATTCCACTTTTAAATCGGGTAAAAATTTCAAAAGTTATGGGCTAAGCAGTGCTGGGATCTGGTCACTTTTCTGCAAACCCATTTTTTGCAAATTTTGACAGGTCGGGGGTCATAAAAAATTACAAAATATTGACCAAAAATTCGAAAATAAACCAATGATGCAGCTAGATAGATATTCTAATAACAAATTCAGAGAGGTATTCCACTTTTAAATCGGGTAAAAATTTCAAAAGTTATGGGCTAAGCAGTGCTGGGATCTGGTCACTTTTCTGCAAACCCATTTTTTGCAAATTTTGACAGGTCGGGGGTCATAAAAAATTACAAAATATTGACCAAAAATGCGAAAATAAACCAATAATGCAGCTAGATAGATATTCGAATAACAAATTCAGAGAGGTATTCCACTTTTAACTCGGGTAAAAATTTCAATAGTTATGGGCTAAGCAGTGCTGGGATCTGGTCACTTTTCTGCAAACCCATTTTTTGCAAATTTTGACAGGTCGGGGGTCATAAAAAATTACAAAATATTGACCAAAAATTCGAAAATAAACCAATAATGCAGCTAGATAGATATTCAAATAACAAATTCAGAGAGGTATTCCACTTTTAAATCGGGTAAAAATTTCAAAAGTTTGGGCTAAGCAGTGCTGGGATCTGGTCACTTTTCTGAAACCCATTTTTTGCAAATTTTGACAGGTCGGGGGTCATAAAAAATTACAAAATATCAACCAAAAATTCGAAAATAAACCAATAATGCAGCTAGATAGATATTTTAACAACAAATTCAGAGAGGTATTCCACTTTTAAATCGGGTAAAAATTTCAAAAGTTTGGGCTAAGCAGTGCTGGGATCTGGTCACTTTTCTGCAAACCCATTTTTTGCAAATTTTGACAGGTCGGGGGGTCATAAAAAATTACAAAATATTGACCAAAAATTCGAAAATAAACCAATAATGCAGCTAGATAGATATTCTAATAACAAATTCAGAGAGGTATTCCACTTTTAAATCGGGTAAAAATTTCAAAAGTTATGGGCTAAGCAGTGCTGGGATCTGGTCACTTTTCTGCAAACCCATTTTTTTGCAAATTTTGACAGGTCGGGGGTCATAAAAAATTACAAAATATTGACCAAAAATTCGAAAATAAACCAATAATGCAGCTAGATAGATATTCTAATAACAAAATTCAGAGAGGTATTCCACTTTTAAATCGGGTAAAAATTTCAAAAGTTTGGGCTAAGCAGTGCTGGGATCTGGTCACTTTTCTGGAAACCCATTTTTTGCAAATTTTGACAGGTCGGGGGTCATAAAAAATTACAAAATATCAACCAAAAATTCGAAAATAAACCAATAATGCAGCTAGATAGATATTTTTTAATAACAAATTCGGAGAGGTATTCCACTTTTAAATCGGGTAAAAATTTCAAAAGTTATGGGCTAAGCAGTGCTGGGATCTGGTCACTTTTCTGCAAACCCATTTTTTGCAAATTTTGACAGGTCGGGGGTCATAAAAAATTACAAAATATTGACCAAAAATTCGAAAATAAACCAATAATGCAGCTAGATAGATATTTTAATAACAAATTCAGAGAGGTATTCCACTTTTAAGTCGGGTAAAAATTTCAAAAGTTATGGGCTAAGCAGTGCTGGGATCTTGTCACTTTTCTGCAAACCCATTTTTTGCAAATTTTGACAGGTCGGGGGTCATAAAAAAATTACAAAATATTGACCAAAAATTCGAAAATAAACCAATAATGCAGCTAGATAGATATTTTAATAACAAATTCAGAGAGGTATTCCACTTTTAAATCGGGTAAAAATTTCAAAAGTTTGGGCTAAGCAGTGCTGGGATCTGGTCACTTTTCTGCAAACCCATTTTTTGTAAATTTTGACAGGTCGGGGGTCATAAAAAATTACAAAATATTGACCAAAAATTCCAAAATAAACCAATGATGCAGCTAGATAGATATTTAAATAACAAATTCAGAGAGGTATTCCACTTTTAAATCGGGTAAAAATTTCAAAAGTTTGGGCTAAGCAGTGCTGGGTTCTGGTCACTTTTTGCAAACCCATTTTTTGCAAATTTTGACAGGTCGGGGGTCATAAAAAATTACAAAATATCAACCAAAAATTCGAAAATAAACCAATAATGCAGCTAGATAGATATTTTAATAACAAATTCAGAGAGGTATTCCACTTTTAAATCGGGTAAAAATTTCAAAAGTTTGGGCTAAGCAGTGCTGGGATCTTGTCACTTTTCTGCAAACCCATTTTTTGCAAATTTTGACAGGTCGGGGGTCATAAAAAATTACAAAATATTGACCAAAAATTCGAAAATAAACCAATAATGCAGCTAGATAGATATTCTAATAACAAATTCAGAGAGGCATTCCACTTTTAAATCGGGTAAAAATTTCAAAAGTTATGGGCTAAGCAGTGCTGGGATCTGGTCACTATTCTGCAAACCCATTTTTTGCAAATTTTGACAGGTCGGGGGTCATAAGAAATTACAAAATATTGACCAAAAATTCGAAAATAAACCAATAATGCAGCTAGATAGATATTCAAATAACAAATTCAGAGAGGTATTCCACTTTTAAATCGGGTAAAAATTTCAAAAGTTATGGGCTAAGCAGTGCTGGGATCTTGTCACTTTTCTGCAAACCCATTTTTTGCAAATTTTGACAGGTCGGGGGTCATAAAAAAATTACAAAATATTGACCAAAAATTCGAAAATAAACCAATAATGCAGCTAGATAGATATTTTAATAACAAATTCAGAGAGGTATTCCACTTTTAAATCGGGTAAAAATTTCAAAAGTTATGGGCTAAGCAGTGCTGGGATCTGGTCACTTTTCTGCAAACCCGTTTTTTGCAAATTTTGACAGGTCGGGGGTCATAAAAAATTACAAAATATTGACCAAAAATTCGAAAATAAACCAATGATGCAGCTAGATA
This sequence comes from Drosophila ficusphila, assembly GCF_018152265.1. Classification (NCBI taxonomy): domain Eukaryota; kingdom Metazoa; phylum Arthropoda; class Insecta; order Diptera; family Drosophilidae; genus Drosophila; species Drosophila ficusphila. The sequence goes on from NW_025064491.1 coordinate 9,798, forward strand.
GATATTTAAATAACAAATTCGGAGAGGTATTCCACTTTTAAATCGGGTAAAAATTTCAAAAGTTATGGGTTAAGCAGTGCTGGGATCTGGTCACTTTTCTGCAAACCCATTTTTTGCAAATTTTGACAGGTCGGGGGTCATAAAAAATTACAAAATATTGACCAAAAATTCGAAAATAAACCAATAATGCAGCTAGATAGATATTTAAATAACAAATTCGGAGAGGTATTCCACTTTTAAATCGGGTAAAAATTTCAAAAGTTATGGGTTAAGCAGTGCTGGGATCTGGTCTCTTTTCTGCAAACCCATTTTTTGCAAATTTTGACAGGTCGGGGGTCATAAAAAATTACAAAATATTGACCAAAAATTCGAAAATAAACCAATGATGCAGCTAGATAGATATTTTAATAACAAATTCAGAGAGGCATTCCACTTTTAAATCGGGTAAAAATTTCAAAAGTTATGGGCTAAGCAGTGCTGGGATCTGGTCACTTTTCTGCAAACCCATTTTTTGCAAATTTTGACAGGTCGGGGGTCATAAAAAATTACAAAATATTGACAAAAAATTCGAAAATAAACCAATAATGCAGCTAGATAGATATTTTAATAACAAATTCAGAGAGGCATTCCACTTTTAAATCGGGTAAAAATTTCAAAAGTTATGGGCTAAGCAGTGCTGGGATCTGGTCACTTTTCTGCAAACCCATTTTTTGCAAATTTTGACAGGTCGGGGGTCATAAAAAATTACAAAATATTGATAAAAAATTCGAAAATAAACCAATAATGCAGCTAGATAGATATTTGAATAACAAACTAAGAGAGGTATTCCACTTTTAAATCGGGTAAAAATTTCAAAAGTTTGGGCTAAGCAGTGCTGGGATCTTGTCACTTTTCTGCAAACCCATTTTTTTGCAAATTTTGACAGGTCGGGGGTCATAAAAAAATTACAAAATATTGACCAAAAATTCGAAAATAAACCAACAATGCAGCTAGATAGATATTTTAATAACAAATTCAGAGAGGTATTCCACTTTTAAATCGGGTAAAAATTTCAAAAGTTTGGGCTAAGCAGTGCTGGGATCTTGTCACTTTTCTGCAAACCCATTTTTTTGCAAATTTTGACAGGTCGGGGGGTCATAAAAAAATTACAAAATATTGACCAAAAATTCGAAAATAAACCAATAATGCAGCTAGATAGATATTTTAATAACAAATTCAGAGAGGTATTCCACTTTTAAATCGGGTAAAAATTTCAAAAGTTGTGGGCTAATCAGTGCTGGGATATGGTCACTTTTCTGGAAACCCATTTTTTGCAAATTTTGACAGGTCGGGGGTCATAAAAAATTACAAAATATTGACCAAAAATTCGAAAATAAACCAATAATGCAGCTAGATAGATATTCAAATAACAAATTCAGAGAGGTATTCCACTTTTAAATCGGGTAAAAATTTCAAAAGTTATGGGATAATCAGTGCTGGGATCTGGTCACTTTTCTGCAAACCCATTTTTTGCAAATTTTGACAGGTCGGGGGTCATAAAAAATTACAAAATATTGACCAAAAATTCGAAAATAAACCAATGATGCAGCTAAATAGATATTTTAATAACAAATTCAGAGAGGTATTCCACTTTTAAGTCGGGTAAAAATTTCAAAAGTTATGGGCTAAGCAGTGCTGGGATCTTGTCACTTTTCTGCAAACCCATTTTTTGCAAATTTTGACAGGTCGGGGGTCATAAAAAAATTACAAAATATTGACCAAAAATTCGAAAATAAACCAATAATGCAGCTAGATAGATATTTTAATAACAAATTCAGAGAGGTATTCCACTTTTAAATCGGGTAAAAATTTCAAAAGTTGTGGGCTAATCAGTGCTGGGATATGGTCACTTTTCTGCAAACCCATTTTTTGCAAATTTTGACAGGTCGGGGGTCATAAAAAATTACAAAATATGGACCAAAAATTCGAAAATAAACCAATGATGCAGCTAGATAGATATTTTAATAACAAATTCAGAGAGGCATTCCACTTTTAAATCGGGTAAAAATTTCAAAAGTTATGGGCTAAGCAGTGCTGGGATCTGGTCACTTTTCTGCAAACCCATTTTTTGCAAATTTTAACAGGTCGGGGGTCATAAAAAACTACAAAATATTGATCAAAAATTCGAAAATAAACCAATAATGCAGCTAGATAGATATTTTAACAACAAATTCAGAGAGGTATTCCACTTTTAAATCGGGTAAAAATTTCAAAAGTTTGGGCTAAGCAGTGCTGGGATCTTGTCTCTTTTCTGCAAACCCATTTTTTCAAATTTTGACAGGTCGGGGGTCATAAGAAATTACAAAATATTGACCAAAAATTCGAAAATAAACCAATAATGCAGCTAGATAGATATTCAAATAACAAATTCAGAGAGGTATTCCACTTTTAAGTCGGGTAAAAATTTCAAAAGTCGTGGGCTAAGCAGTGCTGGGTTCTGGTCACTTTTTTGCAAACCCATTTTTTGCAAATTTTGACAGGTCGGGGGTCATAAAAAATTACAAAATATCAACCAAAAATTCGAAAATAAACCAATAATGCAGCTAGATAGATATTTTAATAACAAATTCAGAGAGGTATTCCACTTTTAAATCGGGTAAAAATTTCAAAAGTTTGGGCTAAGCAGTGCTGGGATCTTGTCACTTTTCTGCAAACCCATTTTTTGCAAATTTTGACAGGTCGGGGGTCATAAAAAATTACAAAATATTGACCAAAAATTCGAAAATAAACCAATAATGCAGCTAGATAGATATTTTAACAACAAATTCAGAGAGGTATTCCACTTTTAAATCGGGTAAAAATTTCAAAAGTTTGGGCTAAGCAGTGCTGGGATCTTGTCACTTTTCTGCAAACCCATTTTTTGCAAATTTTGACAGGTCGGGGGTCATAAAAAATTACAAAATATTGACCAAAAATTCGAAAATAAACCAATAATGCAGCTAGATAGATATTTTAATAACAAATTCAGAGAGGTATTCCACTTTTAAATCGGGTAAAAATTTCAAAAGTTTGGGCTAAGCAGTGCTGGGATCTTGTCTCTTTTCTGCAAACCCATTTTTTGCAAATTTTGACAGGTCGGGGGTCATAAAATAATTACAAAATATTGACCAAAAATTCGAAAATAAACCAATAATGCAGCTAGATAGATATTTTAATAACAAATTCAGAGAGGTATTCCACTTTTAAATCGGGTAAAAATTTCAAAAGTTGTGGGCTAATCAGTGCTGGGATATGGTCACTTTTCTGCAAACCCATTTTTTGCAAATTTTGACAGGTCGGGGGTCATAAAAAATTACAAAATATTGACCAAAAATTCGAAAATAAACCAATAATGCAGCTAGATAGATATTCTAATAACAAATTCAGAGAGGTATTCCACTTTTAAATCGGGTAAAAATTTCAAAAGTTATGGGATAATCAGTGCTGGGATCTGGTCACTTTTCTGCAAACCCATTTTTTGCAAATTTTGACAGGTCGGGGGTCATAAAAAACTACAAAATATTGACCAAAAATTCGAAAATAAACCAATGATGCAGCTAAATAGATATTTTAATAACAAATTCAGAGAGGTATTCCACTTTTAAGTCGGGTAAAAATTTCAAAAGTTATGGGCTAAGCAGTGCTGGGATCTTGTCACTTTTCTGCAAACCCATTTTTTGCAAATTTTGACAGGTCGGGGGTCATAAAAAAATTACAAAATATTGACCAAAAATTCGAAAATAAACCAATAATGCAGCTAGATAGATATTTTAATAACAAATTCAGAGAGGTATTCCACTTTTAAATCGGGTAAAAATTTCAAAAGTTGTGGGCTAATCAGTGCTGGGATCTGGTCACTTTTCTGCAAACCCATTTTTTGCAAATTTTGACAGGTCGGGGGTCATAAAAAATTACAAAATATGGACCAAAAATTCGAAAATAAACCAATGATGCAGCTAGATAGATATTTTAATAACAAATTCAGAGAGGCATTCCACTTTTAAATCGGGTAAAAATTTCAAAAGTTATGGGCTAAGCAGTGCTGGGATCTGGTCACTTTTCTGCAAACCCATTTTTTGCAAATTTTAACAAGTCGGGGGTCATAAAAAACTACAAAATATTGATAAAAAATTCGAAAATAAACCAATAATGCAGCTAGATAGATATTTTAACAACAAACTAAGAGAGGTATTCCACTTTTAAATCGGGTAAAAATTTCAAAAGTTTGGGCTAAGCAGTGCTGGGATCTTGTCACTTTTCTGCAAACCCATTTTTTTGCAAATTTTGACAGGTCGGGGGTCATAAAAAAATTACAAAATATTGACCAAAAATTCGAAAATAAACCAACAATGCAGCTAGATAGATATTTTAATAACAAATTCAGAGAGGTATTCCACTTTTAAATCGGGTAAAAATTTCAAAAGTTTGGGCTAAGCAGTGCTGGGATCTGGTCACTTTTCTGCAAACCCATTTTTTGCAAATTTTGACAGGTCGGGGGTCATAAAAAATTACAAAATATTGACCAAAAATTCGAAAATAAATTAATGATGCAGCTAGATAGATATTTAAATAACAAATTCGGAGAGGTATTCCACTTTTAAAACGGGTAAAAATTTCAAAAGTTATGGGCTAAGCAGTGCTGGGATCTGGTCACTTTTCTGCAAACCCATTTTTTGCAAATTTTGACAGGTCGGGGGTCATAAAAAATTACAAAATATTGACCAAAAATTCGAAAATAAACCAATAATGCAGCTAGATAGATATTTTAACAACAAATTCAGAGAGGTATTCCACTTTTAAATCGGGTAAAAATTTCAAAAGTTTGGGCTAAGCAGTGCTGGGATCTTGTCTCTTTTCTGCAAACCCATTTTTTCAAATTTTGACAGGTCGGGGGTCATAAGAAATTACAAAATATTGACCAAAAATTCGAAAATAAACCAATAATGCAGCTAGATAGATATTCAAATAACAAATTCAGAGAGGTATTCCACTTTTAAGTCGGGTAAAAATTTCAAAAGTCGTGGGCTAAGCAGTGCTGGGTTCTGGTCACTTTTTTGCAAACCCATTTTTTGCAAATTTTGACAGGTCGGGGGTCATAAAAAATTACAAAATATCAACCAAAAATTCGAAAATAAACCAATAATGCAGCTAGATAGATATTTTAATAACAAATTCAGAGAGGTATTCCACTTTTAAATCGGGTAAAAATTTCAAAAGTTTGGGCTAAGCAGTGCTGGGATCTGGTCACTTTTCTGCAAACCCATTTTTTGCAAATTTTGACAGGTCGGGGGTCATAAAAAATTACAAAATATTGACCAAAAATTCGAAAATAAACCAATAATGCAGCTAGATAGATATTTTAACAACAAATTCAGAGAGGTATTCCACTTTTAAATCGGGTAAAAATTTCAAAAGTTTGGGCTAAGCAGTGCTGGGATCTTGTCACTTTTCTGCAAACCCATTTTTTGCAAATTTTGACAGGTCGGGGGTCATAAAAAATTACAAAATATTGACCAAAAATTCGAAAATAAACCAATAATGCAGCTAGATAGATATTTTAATAACAAATTCAGAGAGGTATTCCACTTTTAAATCGGGTAAAAATTTCAAAAGTTTGGGCTAAGCAGTGCTGGGATCTTGTCTCTTTTCTGCAAACCCATTTTTTGCAAATTTTGACAGGTCGGGGGTCATAAAAAATTACAAAATATTGACCAAAAATTCGAAAATAAACCAATAATGCAGCTAGATAGATATTTTAATAACAAATTCAGAGAGGTATTCCACTTTTAAATCGGGTAAAAATTTCAAAAGTTGTGGGCTAATCAGTGCTGGGATCTGGTCACTTTTCTGGAAACCCATTTTTTGCAAATTTTGACAGGTCGGGGGTCATAAAAAATTACAAAATATTGACCAAAAATTCGAAAATAAACCAATAATGCAGCTAGATAGATATTCAAATAACAAATTCAGAGAGGTATTCCACTTTTAAATCGGGTAAAAATTTCAAAAGTTATGGGATAATCAGTGCTGGGATCTGGTCACTTTTCTGCAAACCCATTTTTTGCAAATTTTGACAGGTCGGGGGTCATAAAAAACTACAAAATATTGACCAAAAATTCGAAAATAAACCAATGATGCAGCTAAATAGATATTTTAATAACAAATTCAGAGAGGTATTCCACTTTTAAGTCGGGTAAAAATTTCAAAAGTTATGGGCTAAGCAGTGCTGGGATCTTGTCACTTTTCTGCAAACCCATTTTTTGCAAATTTTGACAGGTCGGGGGTCATAAAAAAACTACAAAATATTGACCAAAAATTCGAAAATAAACCAATAATGCAGCTAGATAGATATTTTAATAACAAATTCAGAGAGGTATTCCACTTTTAAATCGGGTAAAAATTTCAAAAGTTATGGGCTAAGCAGTGCTGGGATCTGGTCTCTTTTCTGCAAACCCATTTTTTGCAAATTTTGACAGGTCGGGGGTCATAAAAAATTACAAAATATTGACCAAAAATTCGAAAATAAACCAATAATGCAGCTAGATAGATATTTTAATAACAAATTCAGAGAGGTATTCCACTTTTAAGTCGGGTAAAAATTTCAAAAGTTATGGGCTAAGCAGTGCTGGGATCTTGTCACTTTTCTGCAAACCCATTTTTTGCAAATTTTGACAGGTCGGGGGTCATAAAAAAATTACAAAATATTGACCAAAAATTCGAAAATAAACCAATAATGCAGCTAGATAGATATTTTAATAACAAATTCAGAGAGGTATTCCACTTTTAAGTCGGGTAAAAATTTCAAAAGTTATGGGCTAAGCAGTGCTGGGATCTGGTCACTTTTCTGCAAACCCATTTTTTGCAAATTTTGACAGGTCGGGGGTCAAAAAAAATTACAAAATATCAACCAAAAATTCGAAAATAAACCAATAATGCAGCTAGATAGATATTTTAACAACAAATTCAGAGAGGTATTCCACTTTTAAATCGGGTAAAAATTTCAAAAGTTTGGGCTAAGCAGTGCTGGGATCTGGTCACTTTTCTGCAAACCCATTTTTTGCAAATTTTGACAGGTCGGGGGTCATAAAAAATTACAAAATATTGACCAAAAATTCGAAATAAACCAATGATGCAGCTAGATAGATATTTTAATAACAAATTCAGAGAGGTATTTCACTTTTAAATCGGGTAAAAATTTCAAAAGTAATGGGCTAAGCAGTGCTGGGATCTGGTCACTTTTCTGCAAACCCATTTTTTGCAAATTTTAACAGGTCGGGGGTCATAAAAAACTACAAAATATTGGCCAAAAATTCGAAAATAAACCAATAATGCAGCTAGATAGATATTTAAATAACAAATTCAGAGAGGTATTCCACTTTTAAGTCGGGTAAAAATTTCAAAAGTTATGGGATAAGCAGTGCTGGGATCTGGTCACTTTTCTGCAAACCCATTTTTTGCAAATTTTGACAGGTCGGGGGTCATAAAAAATTACAAAATATCAACCAAAAATTCGAAAATAAACCAATAATGCAGCTAGATAGATATTTTAACAACAAATTCAGAGAGGTATTCCACTTTTAAATCGGGTAAAAATTTCAAAAGTTTGGGCTAAGCAGTGCTGGGATCTTGTCACTTTTCTGCAAACCCATTTTTTGCAAATTTTAACATGTCGGGGGTCATAAAAAACTACAAAATATTGACCAAGAATTCGAAAATAAACCAATAATGCAGCTAGATAGATATTCTAATAACAAATTCAGAGAGGTATTCCACTTTTAAATCGGGTAAAAATTTCAAAAGTTTGGGCTAAGCAGTGCTGGGATCTGGTCACTTTTCTGCAAACCCATTTTTTGCAAATTTTGACAGGTCGGGGGTCATAAAAAATTACAAAATATTGACCAAAAATTCGAAAATAAACCAATAATGCAGCTAGATAGATATTTTAATAACAAATTCAGAGAGGTATTCCTCTTTTAAATCGGGTAAAAATTTCAAAAGTTTGGGCTAAGCAGTGCTGGGATCTGGTCACTTTTCTGAAACCCATTTTTTGCAAATTTTGACAGGTCGGAGGTCATAAAAAATTACAAAATATTGACCAAAAATTCGAAAATAAACCAATAATGCTGCTAGATAGATATTCAAATAACAAATTCAGAGAGGTATTCCACTTTTAAATCGGGTAAAAATTTCAAAAGTTATGGGCTAAGCAGTGCTGGGATCTGGTCACTTTTCTGCAAACCCATTTTTTGCAAATTTTGACAGGTCGGGGGGTCATAAAAAATTACAAAATATTGACCAAAAATTCGAAAATAAACCAATAATGCAGCTAGATAGATATTCAAATAACAAATTCAGAGTATTCCACTTTTAAGTGGGGTAAAAATTTCAAAAGTTATGGGCTAAGCAGTGCTGGGATCTGGTCTCTTTTCTGCAAACCCATTTTTGCAAATTTTGACAGGTCGGGGGTCATAAAAAACTACAAAATATTGACAAAAAATTCGAAAATAAACCAATAATGCAGCTAGATAGATATTTTAACAACAAATTCAGAGAGGTATTCCACTTTTAAATCGGGTAAAAATTTCAAAAGTTTGGGCTAAGCAGTGCTGGGATCTTGTCACTTTTCTGCAAACCCATTTTTTGCAAATTTTGACAGGTCGGGGGTCATAAAAAATTACAAAATATTGACCAAAAATTCGAAAATAAACCAATAATGCAGCTAGATAGATATTTTAACAACAAATTCAGAGAGGTATTCCACTTTTAAATCGGGTAAAAATTTCAAAAGTTTGGGCTAAGCAGTGCTGGGATCTTGTCACTTTTCTGCAAACCCATTTTTTGCAAATTTTGACAGGTCGGGGGTCATAAAAAATTACAAAATATTGACCAAAAATTCGAAAATAAACCAATAATGCAGCTAGATAGATATTTTAATAACAAATTCAAGAGGTATAAAAAATTACAAAATATCAACCAAAAATTCGAAAATAAACCAATAATGCAGCCAGATAGATATTCTAATAACAAATTCAGAGAGGTATTCCACTTTTAAATCGGGTAAAAATTTCAAAAGTTATGGGCTAAGCAGTGCTGGGATCTGGTCTCTTTTCTGCAAACCCATTTTTTGCAAATTTTGACAGGTTCATAAAAAAATTACAAAATATTGACCAAAAATTCGAAAATAAACCAATAATGCAGCTAGATAGATATTTTAACAACAAATTCAGAGAGGTATTCCACTTTTAAATCGGGTAAAAATTTCAAAAGTTATGGGCTAAGCAGTGCTGGGATCTGGTCACTTTTCTGCAAACCCATTTTTTGCAAATTTTGACAGGTCGGGGGTCATAAAAA
>NW_025064492.1:0-6136 GCF_018152265.1 Drosophila ficusphila
ATCGGCAAGACGAATGTCGTCATACCTCGACCGAACCTCGTCGCTCAATGCCCGTCGTGGCGTGCGGACCCGCGTGCCGGCGGACACCTTTAGGACCGCATTGGTGGCGAAATCGCAAGTACGGGACCGGATGGTCACCGCACACGCGTTCGTCGCCCAAATTGGTCGTGGCGAGTCGGAATGCCGCGGCCAGTGAGCTGTCGATCGAGCTCATTGCGGTGCAAGTGTCGATGAGCGCACCGACCTCGTACTTCGTAGTGCCAGTGTCCAGCACCACTATTGCCGTTGGCAATATATGCAGCAACGGAGCCACGGAAACCACGGATGGCGTGGCAGGCTGCGTAGATCGCACGGGACTCCTGCGTCGTCCTGCCGATGGATGGGCCCTGGAAACCGACGATCTTGGCGATGATAATGGCGACGGAGATGGTGATGGCGACGGCGATGGTGATGGCGAAGGCGATGGAGACGGACGTGGTGATGGGCGTCGCACCACTGGCTGCTCACGGAAGTGGAGCAGAGTGTGGTGGTTCTGTCCACATTTTTTGCACTTGTCCCCGCTGCGGCAAGCCCCCCTCGAGTTCGGGATTTCTACCCCAAGTGATATACATATGTACAAGCACATATGTATGTCACTTGAGGTAGAAATCCCGAATAATAAGAATTACACCATATTTCCACTAATCACATCATCCACAAATCCATGCATGCTCTTGTAATTTTTTCCAGTTGATACTAATATCCATTATATATTCATATATACATATATATATATTATACGTTTATTTTTTTGCGTTTTAATATTTCTAAAGGCGCAAATTAATTAAAGGAAAATTTGAGAAACAGATAATATTACAAATACACACATACGAAACACAAATAATAATACAAATCCATACATACGAAAAACACAAATAATAATACCAATCCATACATACAAATTAAAAGAAAATCAAAGAAATTAATTAATAAAATAAATACAGCAAATTATAAATTAATAAATAAAAATTATTAATTCAATAATTAATTATTTCTTTCTCCAACCATCCAAAGTCGGCACCAAATAAGTTTTTTTGGGCTGCTGCATATATTTTTGAGAATCCTTACATATACAAAAAGAAAAAAATCGACTGTTCCATCCCACGCTCTCTGATATATTTTTACTGTTTAAAATTAATTCAGGACAATCTCCAGATAATTTTTAAGACGTTCTATTCCACGCGTTCCAAGGCTTTATTTTTTGCCTTATTAATTGCTCGGTTCGGATTAATTTCACCGTGTTGAAGTTTTTCTTCCTTCGGACGTTTCGTTTCATTCCGCGTGTCCCAACGCATATTTTGTTCCAAATATACTTGGCATCCTTGTTTTTTTTCGCATCGCGATTTTGTCTTGTTTGTTTTTGGTTTGCAACCACCCGTGCCGTACGTCTACCCTCCCTCTTGAAACGCAAGAGCTGGCATGCCAGTAGGAGGCGATAACAAACCATTAGCCGTTCCGTCCGTGAATCCAAAGCGATCACTCTCAGCTTCTCCTCGCTGCTCCAAGGAGAGCTCGCAAGTAAAATCGTCTGGTAGGACTCCGATTGTAAAGGTAACGCGTTCTACCACCAAAATGTCCACAGACGTAGCAGAGGCAGCCCTCAATAAGTTTATCGCAGTGACTGATCGTCTCAGTCAGTTCGAAGCGAGACTTAATGGTCCAGGCACTTCCAACCCCTCGCTGCATACGTGCAATGTCCGCCGAGACCAGGTCCGGTCACTCTGGGACAAAGTCGAGAAGGAGTTCGAGACTTGTCTGGAGGCCATAACGGCAGAAGGCGAGGGGACTGCCGAAATGCGTACAGTTCTCCATAACAAGTACGACTATTGTTATTCGGTATACGAGACTCTGGCAGCTCACCTCAGCGAGCAAATAGAGAGAGCGACGGCTCCAACAACTTCCACGAACCCGCCAAGCTATATTCCCTCCGGATGTCGCTTACCTCCATGTGACACCGAAGTTTTTGAGGGAGACTATCTAAAATGGCCAACGTTCAGAGATCTCTTCACGGCAGTTTACGTGAATAATCCTAGGCTCACACCAGTTGAGAAATTATTTCATCTTAACTCCAAGACCAGTGGTGAAGCGAAAGCGATTGTTTCAAAATCCCCGCTTACCAATGACGGCTTCGCGTCCGCCTGGGAATCGCTCCGAGAGCGGTTTGAAAACAAAAGGCTTTTGGTCAACAGCCAACTCAAACTTCTATTTAACTTGAGTTCGGTTGGCCAAGAATCTGGTCGAGCGCTAAAGGAGCTGCAGAGCACCATACAAGGGTGTTTAGTAGCGCTAGCGCACTCCAATATTTCCACGGAGAACTGGGATTGCCTGTTGGTGTTCCTGTGCGCCAGTAAACTGCCGAAGTTGACCCTTTCCTTATGGGAACAGTCTCTGTCATCCAAGTCCGATATTCCGACATGGGAAGAAATGAATACATTTCTCAGTGAAAGATATCGGACTTTAGAAGCCATCGAGGACATGAAACCGACTATCAGCGGTATAGCCTCGAGAAATCCAGTAGCTTCCAAGAAACTCAATTCCTTTGAAGCAAAAGTGAGCACAAAACCAAAGACTTGCGATTTGTGTTCGGAAGAGAATCACCCAGTCCGGTTGTGCTCACGCTTCTTACAGATGTCCGTGGATGCGCGCAGCAGCTTATATTAAAAAGAAGCAGCTGTGCCTCAATTGTTTCGCGCGCGGCCATCAGCTTCGCGACTGCACGAGCACACACAGCTGTGCTACGTGCCACGCGCGACACCACACGCTGCTGCATCGGGGCGCTCCTAGCCCTGGGCCACATTCCACAGTTAACGTTTCGGCCAACACACAACCTCCTGCAGCACCTGCGACGACCAGCTCATCCGGACAGCCGCCAGCAGTGCAAAACTTTTTGCAGCTGGATCCACGGCGGTGCTGCTAGGCACGGCAATGCTGGATATTTGCCATCTCGGGACAAAATATAGGGCTCGCGCCCTAATCGATTCGGGCTCCGAGGCGACCTTTATTTCCGAACGCCTATTCAGGCTCCTCAAGTTGCCATTCCGTCTCATTAACGCCAAGGTCTCCGGTTTGAATCAGACCGTTTCCGCACAGTCGACCAGGCTGTGCCATTTCGCGATAAGTTCGCCCTCCAAACCCGGCCTGCAGCTAAATACAGAAGCTTATGTGCTGCCAGAATTGGCAGGCAATCTACCATCTTATCCGATTCCGAAAGAAGCGCTGACTGGTTTGCCTAACCTTCCTTTGGCAGACCCTTCGTTCTTTGACAGTTCCCGAATAGACGTACTGATCGGAGCTGACATTTTGCCATCCGTGCTGCTGAGCGGCACAAGGACCAATATATGCGGCTCTCTCCTCGGTCAGGAAACCATTTTCGGTTGGGTGCTTACAGGCCCAGTGTCCAGCACACCAAACCATGACAGGGTCTCAGCTTTTACAAGCCAGATCAGCGAAACGGCAGATAGAGAGGTATTACCCAAGGTTGAAGCGTGCCTTAACTCCCGGCCGCTCTCCCCAATGTCCGAAAAGCCCTCCGAGTTTCTGGCATTAACGCCAGGCCATTTCCTGATCAGGCGTCCGTTGTTTTCCACAGCTGAGCCCGAAGTCAAAGGGAAGCTCGGTCGAGTATAAATCGACGGCAACATGCGAAGGCCCAGCATCAGCAAGTTACTGTGCGATGGAAAGAGGAGTATCTCAAAGAACTCCACAAGCGCAACAAATGGCAAGCTCCAGACCGGAACATCCAAGTTGGCGATATGGTGGTTGTCAAAGAGGACAACATACCATCCAGCGATTGGCGACTCGGCAGAGTCGCGTCGGTCTATCCGAGAGCCGACAGCCGGGTTCGCGTCATCGACGTGCTTACTTCGCGGGGCACTATTAAACGCCCAGTTCACAAAGTTGTGCTCCTTCCGACAGGGGCTCAAATTGTTCCGCAGCCCAGTCAATAATTCACACGTCGCTAATCATTCCGCGCGCTTACAACATATTTCATAAGCTGATAACGTTTCCTTCTTATTTTAATTTTCCATTATTCCATTCCTTTTTTCATGTGCCTAGCATCTTCTCGTATCCGCGATGGCTCCTCGTCCAACTCCCCGCTCTGCGCAAGCCCTCGAAAACAGACGTTCCCGAGGTACACAGTCCTACCGCTGCCGAGTCTGTAAGGGGATTCATCCTCTTCGGAAATGCAACCGATTCCTGAGGTTGTCCTCCGAGAAAAGGCTTCGAGCAGTACTGATAAACAAGTACTGCTCGAATTGCCTAGCGCATCAGCACTCGGAGGGGGCTTGCCGCAGCGGGGACAAGTGCAAGAAGTGTGGACAGAACCACCACACTCTGCTCCACCTCCGTGAGCTGCCAGTGGTGCGAAGCCCATCGTCACGTCCATCTCCACGACCATCACCGTCTCCATCGCCATCGCCTTCGCCTTCGCCTTCGCCTTCGCCATCGCCATCGCCTTCGCCTTCGCCTTCGCCATCTCCATCACTATCACCGTCATCTTCGCCAAGATCGTCAGCTTCGCGGGCCCGTTCATCGGCAGGAAGACGCAGGAGTCCCGTGCGATCTACGCAGCTTGCCGCGCCAGCCGCGGTTTCCTTGGCTCCGTTGCTGCATATACTGCCAACGGCAATAGTGGTGCTGGATACGGGCACCACGAGATACGAGGTCGGTGCGCTCATCGACTCCTGCACCGCAATGAGCGCCATAGACAGCTCACTGGCAGCGGCGTTCCGACTCACCACGACCAATTTGGGCGACGAACGCGTGTGTGCGGTGACCATCCGGTCCCGTACTCGCGATTTCGCCACCAATGCGGTCCTAAAGGTGACTGCCGGCATGCGGGTCCGCACGCCACAACGGGCATTGAGCGACGAGGTTCGGTCAAGGTATGACGACATTCGTCTTGCCGATGACCAGTTTCATCGTCCGGCGACTGTCTCCTTGGTTTTGGGTTCCGACCTATATCCGAAGGTAATCCAGCCAGGGTTCCTAAAACTCGAGGACAGTCTGCCCGTCGCCCAGTGCACCGTGTTTGGGTGGATCGTGTCAGGAGCGTGCCGACTATCCTGATGCCACTCGCGAGTCTTTCGCCTTCGCCAGGGGGGAGAATGTCCACGCCAAGACGGGACACTTATTTATGGCAGTGTAACAATTGACAGACCAGAGAGCAGTTCTCTCCAGATGATCTCTCATCTCGCTCTCTTGGTCTGCTAATTGTCTCCACACCGCTCTGCCGCCCTCTCCTGGAATCTGTTCCAATCAGTGTAAAAACTGACCTACTCTAATAAAGTGCCTACGTGCGTACCTTCAATTCGAACCAAGTTCTTTTTTATTTCGCGACGCGAAAATTATTCTTCTCCTGTTGCGAGTGCTACATATCCCGAAGGAAGTCCACCCCCCAATTAACATTTTGTGGTCCTTCGAGCCAGAAATAAAAACACTGTGGTTTTCGACTTAGAGGTTGCACTTTATTGTAGTAGGTCAGTTTTTACATCGGCTCGAAGGACCACAAATGTTGTAGTGGGGTGGAGTCTTCCTTCTGGATTTTAAGCACTCGAAATGGAAATTAGACTTACGCGTCGCGGAAATAAAAACACTGTGGTTTTCGACTTAGAGGTTGCACTTTATTGTAGTAGGTCAGTTTTTACACTGGTTTGATGTAATTCCAGGAGAGGGCGGCAGAGCGGTGTGGAGACAATTAGCAGACCAAGAGAGCGAGATGAGAGATCATCTGGAGAGAACTGCTCTCTGGTCTGTTAATTGTTACACTGCCATAAAGAAGTGTCCCGTCTTGGCGCGGACATTCTCCCCCCTGGCGAAGGCGAAAGACTCGCGAGTGGCATCAGGATAGTCGGCACGCTCCTGACACGATCCACCCAAACACAGTGCACTGAGCGACGGGCAGACTGTCCTCGAGTTTTAGGAACCCTGGCTGGATGATCTTCGTGTATAAGTCGGACCCCAATACCAGGGGGAGACAGTCGCCGGACGATGAAACTGGTCATCGGCAAGACGAATGTCGTCATACCTCGACCGAACCTCGTCGCTCAATGCCCGTCGTGGCGTGCGGACCCGCGTGCCGGCGGACACCTTTAGG
>NW_025064493.1:0-314 GCF_018152265.1 Drosophila ficusphila
ATAAATAATTAAATAATTGAATAAATAGGTAGGCTTTAATTAATTCATTTTTGGGCTTTCTAGGACGAGTACATTTTTAATTATAATTTTTATTCGGGTTTGGTTTCTTGTCATAATCAATTAATTTTTGCTAACTAAAGCGATAAATATATAAAAACCGGGCCCACCCAGGCGACTACGGGCGATTTTCACTACGAAAATTTCGCCCTCGTTCGCGTCGGTGCCTCTGTTCCGTCGTCTCGAATCCAGTCTATCGAAGTTCAGTTTCTTTTTTTAAGCCGTTTTTAAACAAAAAAAATATTTAGGTTTTTCAC
>NW_025064494.1:0-1818 GCF_018152265.1 Drosophila ficusphila
AACAGCTGGTTTCCGTTCCTGCTTCCGGTTTTCTTAACTTCCACATTAGTATCTGAATTTTTTGCATTTATCCCTCTTAACGATTTCATTCATTTATTTTATTTTCTTTTCTTTCAGTCTATATTGCAACTGCTGAACATCGATGCTACACATTTTAAACAGTGTACATGGACACACCAATTCCAAACAAAGACAACAGATTTAGGTATGTTATTCAAAAAATTTACTTAACTTTAAACAACATATTAAAAAGACAATTGTTCTTCCTTTCTCATCAAGGACTTTGCTAAGCAAAAAGGACTTCCCGGAATTTCACCCACTGTGGCGCTACGATGGGTCTGACCTTCTTAGCCAACCCACAGTCCAAACAGTTGGTTTCCGAGGTCTTTGTCTACTGGCCTTTGTCAAGGTGAGTGTTTACTTTTAATTCTTACTGATTCCATTTCATTAATTTTCTTTTATATTTTTAGATTGGGCACCATTTGTCATGTCCTGCTTTTTTGCGCAGTGGAGTTTCCGGCTGGTCAGCGTGATCCCAGGGGGAACAACCACAAATATTTCCAACAGCATGGCGAACATCGCGGGTCAGAACCGTGCGGGTCAAGCTCAAAGCAGCAGTCGACTTCTGGGGTTCCACCGACAAAGCAAAAATTTCAGCAGCCGAACCCGGTCAGCCGGTCGATCGTAGGACGCCACAAGCAGGCAAGGCACCAGGCGCGTGTCACAGAGTGCATTTTCCACCACAAGAGCCACCGTCTGACCAACAGAGGAGCGACCGAAACTGGGAAGGATTGTTGAGACCGGCGATAACGCAGGAGCAGATTCATTCGATCAGTTGTCCCTGAACATCGATCAAGCGGAGAAAAAGCAGTCGTCCAAGTTCACTGGTCACGAACAGCATATCAGGAACCTCCGTCTGGCCAAAGCAGAATGTCAGTAATGGGAGTTATTCTGGGCGGGATCCGCGTCTGGGAACGGGAATAAAAATGACCCATTAGTACATGTTGGTAAATTACAAAAATGGGGGTACACTGATGGTAGTCCTAAAGGTATTTTATAAAAAGGTAAGTATATTTCGGTTGGAACATCTCCAAAAGTCTTATCAGGCGCCGTGGAAGGAAGTCCTTAGAGAGTTTCACGTACATTCTTAGTCGAAGGACTAAGGAATGGTGTGGATATATGTGAGGTCTGTGGAGCGACCAGAGTGGCCTTACCTAAGGTACGCCCTGCAGCAGCAATTCCAGAGCCAGCGTTCAAACTTCAAACAGGAATATGTGGGCTGCGAGAACGAGCAGAAGCCGGGAGGAAGCCATCGAAGTTTATATCAGATGATGTTGGCTCTGAGGTCGCGATTGGAGGCGTCGTTTTCGGATTTCGACCTGATCAATGTTATTAAATGATGTTAGGAATCAGGTTTCGAAGATTATATATCCAATATACATCACCAATCTGGACCAGCTGCGTCAAGTGTCACGACGCGAAAGAAGATGCTGGCAACCCGGTGGACAAGGAACATCCCGGCAATCCAGAGCCATACCGGGGTTATAGGGACCGTCCGAAAGTCGAGGAGATTGGGCAGGAACCAAGCGCCGACGAAGTACATCACTGGACCAGGAGGTGGAAACGCACAGAAGCATCGAGAAGACGGTAAGGAACGGCATCCACTCACCTGCTGGAATTGTGAACAACGGGGGCATACGTTCGTAGAATGCGACTCTGGTGTCCGTAATAGATTTTGATATAAATGTACTACCCGATATAGTACTTCGAAGTGTCGATGTCGAACAGGAAACGTGGAAGAACCTGGCCAAGAGCGAG
>NW_025064495.1:0-2007 GCF_018152265.1 Drosophila ficusphila
CAGGCGCCTCTGCTCCTCGCGCGCCTCCTCCAATCGGAAATACCCAGTGCAGCTAGGTTCTCCTCCACTTGGTCCTTCCATCGGAGCTTTGGTCGTCCCCTTCGTCGTCGCCCGTAGTCGACCCTCGCTTCAAACACCTTCTGAGCTGGAGATTCTTTATCCATACGCACAACGTGGCCAAGCCAGCGCAGACGTTGTATCGTAATGCCCGGAACCACCTCCACGTCGTCGTACAACTCGTACAGCTCCTGGTTCATCCGAATACGAAAGTCGTCCCCAATCCAAACGGGACCAAAGATCTTGCGAAGAATTTTCGAACACTCCAAGCGCTGCTGCATCCGTCAGTGATATTACCCATGTTTGCGCCATATAATAGCACGGGTAGGATGAGTGTCTTAAAGTGTTAATTTTGTACGGCGAGAGAGGTCTCTATTGCACATTTGCTTACTCAGACCAAAGTACTTCCTATTGGCAAGTGTGATTCTTCGCTTGATCTCCAGGCTGTCGTCATTTTCGGTGTCTAATGGCAGTGCCAAGGTACGTGAACTCCTTCGACCACTTCGAAGGTATAGCTGTCCGCTACCACATGGGAGTCTAGGCGCCGTGCCTCCCTGCTTGTCGACAGCATATACTTGGTCTTGCCCTCGTTTACCACCAAACCCACTTTTGCCGACTCTTTTTCGATAGCCGAAAATGCAGCAGTGACATCACGCTTACTGCGGCCAATGATGTCATTATCATCGGCATACGCAAGGAGCTGGACATTTTTATAAAAAATAGTGCCAGATCGATGTACAGCGGTTTTCCGCAGTACCCCTTCCGTATTAGCCGTATTAGCTTTGCAGGTACCGAACTCAGACATGGTGGCATATAGGCGTTCCCTCGTCGGGCTATCGAATGCAGCTTTATAATCGACAAAGAGATGGTGTGTGTGTCGATGTTATTCTCTTGGGTTTTTTCCAGGATTTGGCGTAATGTGAAGATCTGGTCTATGGTGGACTTACAGGTCTGAAGCCGCACTGATAAGGTCCAATCAGTGTGTGCTGGTATACGGCTTCAGTCGTTCACATATTACGCTCGATAAAACCTTGTATGAGATGGTAATAAGGCTGATTTCCCCAAAGGACGCTGAGATTCCAATCGTTGGGCATGCTTTCTTCTAGCCATATTTTGCACAAGAGCTGATGCATGCACCTTATCAACTCTTCGCCGCCGGCCTGCTTTGTTGTTTTTTGAGCCGCGTTATAGCAACTCGGACCTCGTCATGGCTAGGTAGTGGTATATCCACATTGTCGTCGATTGGTTGTATCGGGCTGCTTCCTGCAATGGCGGGATTGGTGCCATCATCGCCTGCTAGCACCTTGGAGAAATGCTCCCTCCATAACCTCAGCGTGCACTGCGTATCCGTAACCAGATTTCCATTTCATCCCGACAATTAGCGTCTCCGGTCTTGAAACCTTGTGTCAGACGGTTGACTTAATGGTAGAATTTTCGAACATCATTCCTGTCTTGTAGCACCTCAAGTTCCTCGTACTCTCGCTTTTCTTGCTTCCGTTTTTCCGTCTGAAAAGTCGCCTCTCTTCCTTCCTTTTCTCCCTGTAACGTTCACACGTAGCTCGCGTTGCGCCAGACTGCAGCGTTTTCTGTGGGCGGCGTTTTTGCCTGCAGCTGCGACGCGACACTCCTCGTCATACCATTGGTTCCGTGTGGGTGGGCGCTTGAACCCAATGGTTGTTTCAGCAGCAGCTCGCATGGAGTGGGAAATGTGCGCCCAGAATCCGCCGGCGTCAACAGGGAGAGGGATAGGTTGTGGGCGGTTCCGAGAGGTGAGTGGAGTAAGCCATTGCTGTCCGTTGTGATCGCAGCCTAGTAACGTCAAGCTTTCGTTGCGTGATGGGGCGTATGTTTTTCGCTCGGCATGGCCACATGCGTATCTGGCTGCGACAAGATAGTGGTCCGAAGTCAATGTTGACTCCACGAAACACGTCCATCACACTTGAGGCATGC
>NW_025064496.1:0-360 GCF_018152265.1 Drosophila ficusphila
ACCCGCGTGGGTAGCGGTATGAAGTCTCCCACAGCCGTCCCCTGCTTGTCGTAAGAGGGCGACTAAAGGCGACAGGGGATGTTTCTGCGGAGAGGGCCCCTATGGTGGCACGATTCTGACCTCCACTAAGTGGGTAACGGTCGGATCAACCCCTCTCTGGTGCAGTTAAAGCAGCTCGTAACCTTCGACAAGGCGTCAGGTATCCCCGGACAGGAGAATACGAGAAGGCGACTAAGGGCCCGAGACCAGTAAGGCCCTAGGACTGAAAACTGGATCCTGATAAGCAAGATGACGACTCATGGGCTGACGATAGCATTATTCTAGCACCTCAGTAAGCGGAGTGAAATCTTGTAAATGGCT
>NW_025064497.1:0-12005 GCF_018152265.1 Drosophila ficusphila
ATCCTTTTTTGGACCTCGTTGTGGAAATCTTCGTCATATTTGAAAATTCTGCGCATCGTATCATATATGCTCGATTTATCAATGGAAAATCGCACAAACAGACTTCACTCGTGCCATCAGCGGAAGAACTGAGTTCAGCGTTTTTAGCAGTGGTGTCGCATTGCAGCGAATCGAGTTCGCAAATGAAATTCGAGGCTAAATAAACCCTTGACGTTACAACCAAGTTTTCAGAAACTTAATCCATTCTTGTATCCTCATCAAGATGGCAAGCATGTGTGGTGGCTGCTTAGAGTCGGCGGTCGTTTTGTTAAAAGCTCCTGTGCCACACAATGCTAAGTTCCCAGTTGCTCATGCCAAAAGATAGCCGGTTCGTTAAAATATACCTGCAATACTTGCATCGTTCGAATTGTCATGCAGGTCCACGTGCTTTGATGGCTATTCTTCGGCAGCAAATTTGGTTGGTAAACGCTCGTCAAGCGTGTAATAGCATTGTACGGCAGTGTGTACATTGTTTTCGCTATAAGCCAGTCTTGGCAACCCAAATAATGGGAAATTTACCTGCTGATCGTCTTCACGGCAACAGACCGTTCGAAGTCAGTGGAGTGGACTTTTGTGGTCCAATTTTCGTAACCTTAGGAATTAGAGGGAAGTCAGCGGTAAAGATGTATATTGCCATATTTGTTTGTTTTGCCTCTAAAGCTGTTCACATAGAACTTGTTTCAGACCTCACATCTAAATCATTTATCATGTGTTTGTCTAGGTTTGTTGGCCGGCGTGGACGTGTCCAGAAAATTTTCTGCGACAATGCCACCAATTTTGTCGGTGCCTCTCGAATGCTGCAGCAATTCAAGGACCATTTTATTGCCAATCAGGATGCCATAACGGAATTCGCAGCCACGCGTGGGATCACCTTCTCGTTCATCCCGCCCCGAGCGCCCCATTTTGGCGGCCTATGGGAGGCGGCCTTGAAATCAGCGAAGGGGTTAATGGTCAAGGCCAATTCGAGGCCCATCGTCGTGGACAGCTCCAATCCGAACGACGGCGAAGCAGTGACCCCAGCTCATCTGCTGGTCGGAACAACGCTCGTTGCGCTGCCATTCGTCTCAAGTCAGCCAGTAACAGACGAAAAACTGAGCTTCTTGAAGAGATGGCAATTGATATCCGCCGTCAAGCAACGGTTTTGGGTAGACTGGCAAAAGACTACGTCCTGAGCCTGCAACAACGACAGAAGTGGCTAAGCGAGAGCCACAATATACAAATCGGAACAATCGTCGTGGTCCACGAGGACAACAGTCCGCCTCAGCAGTGGCTAATGGGAGTCATCGAGGAGGTCATCAAAGGCGAGGATGGAAAGAGTTCGCGTGGCGGTCGTCAGAACTAAATCTGGTGTTTTTAAGCGATCAATACGTCGATTAGCTCCTTTGCCTGTAAATGAATTTTGAAGCCTTGCAGCCGTTCAACGCGGCCGATGTTAAGTCATTTCATGAAGTCCTACTAATTAGATATATTTATATGTAATTATAGTTAAACCAATACTCTTATGTTACGCTCGAATTGAAGTACTACTCTTAAGCTAACATTACGCTCTTTAATAGTCGCTCACTTGCATATTGAAATTCGCTCATTCTCCAATTATCTATTGTTATCTATGATTTGCATGCTTACATATATACGCGCAATTATGCCAGCGCTTAGCTTAAGAACAAATATGGAAAATTATAACGATCACTTGAGAAAAGAACTGAAACGAAGCACACGCACTTATTATTACATTGTCTGTCCCGTCGGCTTATGCAAGTTGGCCTTCAATTATATTATTGATATTTGCTCTGAAGTTGCTTGTGGCACAGGGCCACATTAGCAGTAGACCCTTTGGATCTACAATGCTGTTGAATATCGTGGTGAGAAGATTTACTGCACAGCTCGGCAATTCCATAATCATTTTCGGGGAGATTAGATCGTGTCCTGGCGCTTTCTTTTTTCCTGAGCCTCTATCACTCTTGTCCAATTCTCTTGATTCGAATGCGTTAGGCAGGGTAGCCTATAGTGATGATTGTTGGGAGCACTAAGCTGTTTGTTGGTGGAAGCGGTTTGAAGACGTTTTCCAGATGCGCAGTAAATACATTCGCCCTCTCTTCGTTGCTGCGAGCCCACTCTCCTGTTTGTGTGTGTAATGGCGATCCACCTTCGATTGGTGGACATATACCCGATTTAACTTTCCACAGTGGATATCGTCTGCTGTTAGGGAGAGATTCTGCAAATAGAATAATTGGGATCGATTACTTTCATCTTCTAGGGTTGTGCGAAGAAGATAGTTGGCTGTTTTAAGCTGCTCCTTCGAGGCAGGCGATCTGTGGGCTTGCCACTCCCTCCGAAGCCTTCTCTTATTGCGTAGCAGTTCGTTGATATGCACAGAAGCTCGACTGTTGCTAAAGTTAGAATTAAAATTACAAGCCGATATAGTAGGTGTGGAGGTTGAGCAGCTAGTGACATAACGACACTAGTGCTTCAACTGAGCTGTCAATCTCTTCTTTTTGGTACATGTTTGGGAAGCCATCAATATGGGTACTTACATACTTTCTGTATTTAAGCCAATCTGTTTTACTGGAAGTTAGAAGATGTGTTCGTTTAGAAAGCTGTGGATGGTCGTAGAGAAGAATTAAAATGGGCGATGTTGGTTGCAGTGGTTTGCTGAACTGTCAACTTAAATACTGAGACGTTCGTCCCGTTGTTCTTACTTAACGCCTGTGCAAAAGAAACTCCCGGGATTGTGGTCGTTGGTATAAATGGAGAAATGTTTCGGGTTACAGGATTTCGAGCTGCAGTTATGTGTTGGCCTAGTCGACTTTTCAACTCTTTATAGACAGGGCAACCTCTGTAATTTGCAGTGTGGTTTCTCCCACAATTACTACATGTTATTGCAGAATGGTTATTCTATTTATTGGGCAGGCCTCAGTTGAGTGTGCACCTCAGCAGGCAACGCAGACTGCACGTAGAGTGCAGTAAGTTTTCGTATCACCGTACTCCTAACAATCTCATAAATTGCACGGGTCCATTCCGCTTGTGGGGTTCCTCAACGGTGATCCT
Organism: Drosophila ficusphila; assembly: GCF_018152265.1. Classification (NCBI taxonomy): domain Eukaryota; kingdom Metazoa; phylum Arthropoda; class Insecta; order Diptera; family Drosophilidae; genus Drosophila; species Drosophila ficusphila. The sequence continues at coordinate 3,088 of NW_025064497.1, forward strand.
ACGGTGCAGCAGATATTGAAGCTTATATATTGGGTGGACTTCATTGTTTTTTTAATTTCATAGTCTTCGGCTCCAACTCTACCTTGAACATTGGCTGCGGAACTTTGTTTTTATTTAATATAATCCTATCCTGTTCGGCATTAAAGCCCTTTTCTTTAAGTCCAGTTATTATCTTTACCTTTAATAACTACTTGTAGTCCTTTGCAACTTTAAAGTTGGTAGGTGTACTAATATATTTTTCCGTTGTCGTTGTCCACTTGTATTTTTGTTTCATTTATGTTACCCCTTTTAAGGATTTAACATAGAAATCGTATTGCTCCAATTTGGTCAGGTTTTTTTTTACCAATTCGGAACAATTAGCCTGACGTACAAAAATTGGTGGTGGCCTTAGTTGCTCGGCCTGAGGTTTTTGAGCGGTATTAACTTTTTTTGGGTCACTCAGAATAGAACACCGATTTCCTGTTAGCGCATTGTTTGGTACAGTGGCTTCAACTTTCTTCGTGACTTTTGATGCATTTGTTTTTTTGCTGCTTGTGGGCTTAGTTTTCTTTTTAATTTGCACGTACCGATCGATTACTGTTTGAATTAACGATTTGTTAACATTTTTAGTATTTTTGGGTTGGGTATTGGCTAGCTTGTCAATAAGGGCAGACGAAACAGAGACAGCAGCTGATGTGGTTGTTGTAGTGGTTGTTGCCGTTAGTGTCGATGTCACCGTCTTAAACACTGGCAATGTGCTGGTCGTTGTTGTTATCAGCAGATCGTTGGTAATGTTGTAAGGGTCGGGGGCGGGCATGGGGCACTCCACTGCTGTTTTTGTGATGCGCCGCTTGGACATAATAAGGCGGGAGAGAGCGAGAGTGCTCTCTTCGTACTCACTTTTAATGTCGCAGTTGTTCTCGGTTCTTCTGCTCTTATGGAGAAGTAAGCGTTGTTTCTCATTAACCATACCCGACGTTCGTGTTGTTGTTGTTGCCGAGCCTTTCTCATTATCGCTCTTCGTTACAGACCTGGTGCTCTTAAACGTTGGCTTTGTTTATGATCAGCTGTATTATTGTTTATTTAGATAATTACAATTTTTCATTTCACCGACCCAGTGCGGACCAGGGCACTGTACAACATCATCCGGGCTGTTTGACGGACTGTCATTATTTCCTTCAAAATTCCAGAGCTCGCCGTCATCAGAATTTTGCTCTCCTGAGTCTGGGTACACGTTTTCTGGTACTGAGTTCTCTGCGTCGACTTCTTCTGGAAATACGCCTTTGCAACTTTCGCCCTCTACTGCACCGATTTCTTCTGAATCGGATGCTGCTTAATAGCTGCCTGCGCTAATCTGATCATCTTATGGTGGATGCTTTATGATATAAAAAGTAAAATCCTTAATGCTGGCCTGATAATTTATTGAGGCAGGTTCTCACCTTGCGTGGCCGAAAAATTACACTTTTTAAAACAAATTGTTTTTTAAAAACGGTTAAAGATAAAAGGCTGAAATTTTTAGCTTTATTTGAAAACATATTTATTTTGGGAAAAAAATTTCGAAAATGAATAAAAACAAAAAGGGGCGGGAGGGGGCGTTACTCAGTGGCGGCATGTCGGCGAAAAGGTGCCCCGCTTACGGAAGTGATTCAACCAAAACGGGTAATCGGAAATACAAAAACCAAAAAGATTCTTAAAGTGTACAGTACTGTGCATAAAATGAACCAGGATCAGAAAAAAAATGAAAATTGCAAGTCATTTGCTTAAGGGGTTATATACCTTTTTCTCCAGAGAAATACAGGGTTTTTTAATTTTTTTTTTAGCATGTTACCATTGTTTTATTGAATACAATACAAATTTTATCAACGTACGTGCCCTTAAGTAAATTCGTATAAAATTTCGAGTGAAAATTTTCATAATTTTGGAAGTTACAGTCCTTGCCGCAGAAGTCCTTTTTCAGTAGTGGCTCACGGTGAGCATGAAAACAAGGAAACGGCTCAAATTAAAAAAAGAAGAAGAAAAACTACGTTAGTATATAGTGTTACCTAGTTCGTGAACGAAGGATTTTACGAAAAAAATTTTTTTACAGTTACAGTGATTATTTAAAAAAAAAAAAAAAAAACGATTTTTCGAGGTCTAATAATTTAGTTTTTCGCCCCAAAAAAATAGAAAAATTTGTCGAAAATAAAATTCCTTCGTTCACGAACTAGCTATTGTATCTACAAACAATCCCCCAAAATTTCAAATCGATCGATGTAGTGGTTACCGAGATATCGTGCTCACCGCAATGACCTTTTCTCAAAATGCGATTCCGAGATAATCGCGCTTAAAGTTTTAGGTGGACATTAGGTAGTCATGTACACCGTGCGCTATGAACGGCTGTATCTTAGGTTCTAGTGCCCCGATCTCGAAAAAATTTTGCAGAAAAATTGTTGAAAGTATGTACATTAAAAAAAATTATAACATTTTTTCGATTTTTTGAGCCTGGAAAAGGTATATAACCCCTTAAGAAAAAAATTACGATTTTCACCCTTTTTTTCTCACTAATTATTTTCTCAAATAAACAGTTTTCAATATTTTTGGATAATCCTAGTTCATTAGTTAAAGGAAACAATTAGGAACATTAAAAAAAAATTTGATGACGATTGGTTAACCCCAACGCCTTTAATTACTTCCGCAAGGTCAGAAAACGTGGTTCCGAGATATACGCGTTTAAAGTTTTGGCTTCAAATGGCCGGTGCTCGACAAGTGCTCCATGTAAATGCCTGTTACTCTTGTAGTTTTTCAAATTTTGATCTGAAATTTGTTGAGCCCATTCTTAAAACATATATCTATTCGAAAAGTAAAAAAAAAAAATATCGATTTTTTTCGCCACAAGGTGAGAACCTGCCGTAATACCTCTTCGCCTTCAACATATTTTACGTCTCACTTCAACACGACAACAAAACGGTGCAAAATTTTCACTTTCCGCCAACGGATTTCGAAATGTTAGAAAAACAAGAAAGGAAGCTAGCTTCGGCAAGCCGAAGCTTATATACCCTTGCAGTCATCAAATATTTCGAACAGAATACACAAAGGCTAAAGAACATCGAAGCTACGACGACTTTTCGATTAGTTTTCCATATTTTTGACTATTGTTCATATGGCCGCTATATGATATAGTTGCCCGATTTTGATGAAATTTTATTTACTACTCAAGAGTCGTTGGAAAACTCTATATTCCAAAAAATCATGATTTTCTGATGAGAAATAACGATGTTATCATTTTATTTCCGTTAATTCTATATAGATTTTTCGATCTTTCCTATGGCAGCTATATGATATAGTTGTCCGATTTTTATGAAATTTTTTTTATAAATCAAGGCTAGTTAAGAAACGTGATACTCAAAAAATCATGCTCGTGGGATAAAAAACAACGATGCTATCAATTTATTTCCATTAATTCTAAATATATTTTTCGATCTCTCCTATGGCAGCTATATGATAGAGTTATCCGATTTTGTTCAAATATATTCCGAAATTCAATAACAGTTAGAAAACGCCATCTTGAAGAATTTAAGTCGATCTCATCAAAAACAACGGCGTGAGAATTTTTTATTTCATTCTCTCATATGGGAGCTATCCTATATAGTCGGGCGATCCGGCCCGTTTCCGACTTATATACTGCGTGCAATAACTACACATTTTTGGGAAAGTTTCAGTAAGATAGCTTTAAATCTGAGAGACTAGTTTGCGCGGAAACGGACAGACGGACAGATGGACAGACGTACATACGTATTGCAATTCTGCTCGTGATGCTGATCAAGAACATATATAGGGGAGATGTGGGGGTTGTGGGCATAGTTTTGTTTTTGGCTTATAATTACCGAACTAGTGCATATTATTTGGACATATGGGTATCTGTGTAAAGCTAGAGACCTAAGCTAACTAATTATGAAGAAACATACTTGATTTTGTCATGCGAAAAATTTCATATGGACTTTTGCAAAATCGTAATTTTCAGCTAAAATTTTTTTTTGGGGGGTTGTGGGCACCCTGGGAAAAAATGCTGCAAATGGAATAATATGGAAAAAAAAAAACCGCAACCAATATCAACAAAAATGACAATTTATTTATTTCAAAGACTGGATAGGCGTTATTCATCGTCGGAAACAAAATTTTGACATGTATAATGACTGCCCCGCATGTCCACACATTTCGGATGAAAAGCTCGATCGCAGATGTCACAATTGAGTGATAATCCCTCTCAGCGGGGAGGATCCTTTCCAAGAGCCTAAGATTTCTACAAGAATGTTCTAGAGGGTTCCAAACAAATTTTGAAAACAATTTTACAAGAAATTGTAGGTAATAAAAAAATTTGGCAAAAAAAAACGGGTGCCCACAACCCACCCAATTTTGGTGCCCACAACCAACTTTCGCAGACATTTTAAGAAGTAATTAAAAATGTGTTTGCATAAATTTTTTGGTTCAAATCGATATTGTTCCATTTAGTATAATGCTTTGACTAAATAAAAATGCATTACACTTACCTTTTAATCAATTCACTTTAATTGATACACTATTGAAAATCTTTGAATAAAGTTTCACCACCTTTTCCAAGCACAAAAAAACCAATTCGTTAATTTCAAAAAGCAAACGCGTTCGTTTACTTTGATATTTGGCATAAATCATACATAGGGTAATTGCTTGCGAATGACATTACCAACAAAAGTCAATCTTCATTTTGTGAAAATATACGTAGGGCTGCCCACAACCGACCCATGTCCACAACCCCACTTCTCCCCTACTTTATGGGGTCTGAGGTGTCTCCTTCACTGCGTTGCAAACTTCTGACTGAAATTATAATACCCTTTTGCTCTGCAAGGGTATAAAAACACATCATTTGCATCGTTTACTTTGTTTTTAAGCTGTTTTTAGCGTGGACCGCACTTGTAAACAATTACCCCGAAGAAACTTTCAGATTCAAATACCTTCTTTACATATTAATCTGGATTATTGTAATATGCAATATTAACATTGATGCAGATGCGATGCGTCTGTGAACAGCCTAAAAACATACGCCAACAAGGAATGCCGTTCAAGAAGTGGTATTCAAAACAAACTCTAGTGTGTACTGACCATTAAGGTAGAGGAAAATCTGAGTGGAAAGTGTTTAGTATAAATTTGTGAAAAACCATGAAGTTTGACATTGTTGACTTCAATGTAAAAATCTTAAACCTAATAAAAATAAATAATTTGGAGTAGAAATGGCTGAAATTATGCCAATTATCTGCGTAAGCTGTATTTTTATCTCAAATTATCAGAATTTGCAGTTTGATTACATTCAGGATTCTGGCATCGAAAACATGGAAGATGAAGAAGTGGAGCCGAAGTTTAAGTACCAACGCCTTGCTAACGACTTGAAAAACATACTTAATACTGATGTAATAACGTGCACTGCTGTACATTTAAAGGTGAGGATACAATTTTAAAAGAATTGCGTGCACATAAATATGTATGTTTATACGTATGTATGTAGTTTCTTATATTTGGCACTTTTCGAGGGCACGTATATTTATTGGATCATCAAGGAAATTCTGTGGATTCAAATTTGGGTAACAGCGGACGTCAAACTCATCAGGTGGCAGTTAATCAAGTTGATGTGGACCCCAAAGGCGAGTATGTGGCCACATGCTCTGACGACGGAAAAGTAATTCTCTAAACTGAAGGGCCTATAGATCAGGATAAATTTGTATATTTCAGGTCAACATTACTGGTTTGTTTAATAGCGAGAACAATCAAAATTTAAGTTGCGGAAAATCTATAAAAAGCAGTGGCGCTGGAGCCCGATCCTAGTGCTCGCAGTAGACGATTTATTGTGGGTAGGTCAATAAAGCAGCTTATGTTTTACTTAACTATCGACAAACGCGATATTTTTTTAGGTGACGACAAGCTGATCTTGTACGAGCGCAACCTACTTAAAAAATTTAAGCCAATTGAACTGTGCTCAGTTGAAGGCAATGTTCTGGCGATTTGCTGGCAGGGTAGTTTTGTTGCCTGGGCGAGTCACATAGGTGTTCGGGTCTATGATTTAAACGGTAAAAATGCTCGCTTGGATTAATGAAATGGGAGATCTCTGGCAGAGGAGCGTTTAGAAACTTTCGTTGCCACCTGCGATGGACAAACGATCATACTCTGCTAATTGGTTGGGTGGATCACCATACGAATTTGCCAAATTCGCAAGAGAAATCCTATCGAAGCATCATCTAGCAGTCTACCAGGCTATATTGTGGATCCGAGTGAGTAATATAACATTCTAAGTGTATTTTAAAAATTAAATTTTTATTCAAATATTGTAGTCTCCACATTTCAAACTACTTTTTATATATGTGGACTTGCCCCTCTGACAGCCAGCCAGTTAGTGGTGCTTGGCTACCGCAAAAGACGAAGCGATTCTTTTTAAATCCCTTCGTCCGGTTCTGTGCGTTATTGAATACAAAATGAACACCAGCGAAGAGATTTGCACAGACAGTTTGACTTTACGTGGCTATGAGGAATACACCGTAAATGACTATTCTCTTGGTTGCATAGTCGAGGAAAATCGGTTTTTATATTGCTGCTCCTAAGGATGTAGTCGTAGCTAGCCTTATCGAAACGGATGACCGCATAGAATGGTTTATTAAACACAGGTAGGCAAAGCATTCATTTCTATTTTTGGTTCAAAACTTTTCATGGCGTGTCTATACTACTAAGCTGTCGCAACACTTGTCCGACGTTTTCGTCCAATCATAGTAGTATTCGGGTAAAGAGCTCGAGCCAGTATTACTGCAAAGTTTGTCGCCGTAGATGTCGGTCATCATTTTCAGATTCCGTTTGTGCAAAACAATATGATAGGGTTGACACTTTCGTGGCATATACCCGGTGTCGAATCTGGGATCGTGCCAGCGATAGACGTGACGTAGTGGAGCCACCCAGGTTCCGATTGAGACATCCTCGGATACATACGGCGTGAGCAAGTGAGAACTGTTAAGTATATATTCACAAAGCTGTTGAGATAAAACGTATCCACCGCCCAAAGCATAAGGAAGATAATTTTGGCTTAGATAATAATTTGACTCCTTCCAATGGCCTCTTTTTTTTTTATTGTTGCCCGACCATTAAAGTAGCCCCAGTAAAGTTGAGGTAAAGGATTTTGATCATACTCAATGCTTTTACGAAGTAACTTTCGATCATAGGAGACGAGTTCATTAACAAGACTGTCCAGCTTGACGTATGTATCGTCGTCCACTTTAAGGACATAGGAGAATGTATAGTTGCTCCTTAGGGAAGCCAGGGTCTCTAGCAACTTCACAGTAAGATTGGAGTATGTGTCTTGGTGCTCTTGCAGTAGCAGAAGGTCGCCGTGTTGCTCTTGTTCCTTTAGCAGTTTTGTTTGCAAATAGCTGCCTAACTTCCCCTGTACCAATAGAAAAAATGTGTTTTACTTTGATACGACGCTGACTCTTTGTGGGCTCTTTTGATAGCAGGTCTTTCTGCCATTTCAAATACTGTCTTAGCCGATTCGCTTGCTGTGGAACCGACTCCAATTGCAAATGTCCACTGGGACCGTAGGGTGGAATATAAATAAGATCTCGGGGTAGTAAGGCAACTGAAGGGGCTGTGTTGTACTGTTAAGCCAAGTCTTCCTTATTACGTTCTGGTCATAGTTGCTCGGAGCGCTAAGCACTACCACCAAAAGAAATAGATTGGGATGTGACTTCAGTTGGAAAGCTTCACTTTTATTTGCCGGACATTCTCTACCGAACAAAGTATTTTCATTATAAAACTTCCCAAAAAAAAAAGCAGATATCGTTGTCGGAACAAAGTCACTAAATTATTAAATCGCCTCATTTTTGGTAATAATTTAGCAGAGTGACCGTAGAAAAGAAAAATATGTAACGATTCGGTGCCCAACTGTTTATATACTCCTCTCTCCACAGAGTACCTTCTATTTGTGAATGCTTTAAAAGGAATGTGATGTTATCGTTAGTTTTTTTTCATATGCTAAATTTAGTGGCAAAGAGAAGGTCGAACAAATTAAAACTATTCACATCTCTATTAAGTTGGGTGGCCCACACTTTATGAATACCTTTGTTTTCAATTTCTCGCACTGTTTACGATATCGATCCTTAAATGTCGGATTATAGTGCGCGCTTCACGCCATGGCGGTGTAAACGGTCCGAGTATACGATAAATTTTATTGATTAACATTAATATGTCTTCAAATCTTAGCGCCTCAGAAACTTAAATGTGCCAGTTGGACACTGCGGCAATGCTCTAAAGCGTTTGGTCCGCCGCAGTGTTAATTGCTATTTTAACAAATAATTAATTAGAAATCACGCTTTCCGACATTTTTATTAATGTTAGGTCTCAAGGTGGAACTTAAAAAGTTTCTCTAGCCCATTTCTTTAACAAAAGCCCTTAATGCATAATTGTACTACGCACTGGTTACCATAGATAAGGAGATTCAGTTTTTTGCTCACTTTGCTCACCATCTTTTTAGTTACTCCCCTTTTTCAGTTGCTTACACGTTTTAACCGTTACTGCTTATAACGTTCCGTCTTGTTTCTTTTACTAATTGCTCAATAGTTTTAAGATTCCGATTATAGTGTTTGTGCGATAATAAAAACAGAGTGACCTTTGATAATTTTGGACTTGGTATCTGCATGCCAGCATCCTCAAATAGACTGCAAAATGGACTAAGTTTACCCGTTACCGCTAAAAGAACTGTACTGTACCGTAGTATTGTAAGTGTGGGTCGCGGGTAGATTTTGGGTGAGTTCAAATTGTCCAATAAATCTTGTAAATCTTCGTGTCACGTTCCAAACATGTTTTCCTGAAAAGTACACTTCAGGCATACGTAGCTAATACTTGGTGACGCCTAGAATTCCTGATTAGGTTACCCTACGAGTCGACCAATGTCT
>NW_025064498.1:0-30979 GCF_018152265.1 Drosophila ficusphila
ATTCCACTTTTAAATTGGGTAAAAATTTCAAAAGTTATGGGCTAAGCAGTGCTGGGTTCTGGTCACTTTTCTGCAAACCCTTTTTTTGCAAATTTTGACAGGTCGGGCGTCATAAAAAATTACAAAATATTGACCAAAAATTCGAAAATAAACCAATAATGCAGATAGATAGATATTTTAACAACAAATTCAGAGAGGTATTCCACTTTTAAATCGGGTAAAAATTTCAAAAGTTATGGGCTAAGCAGTGCTGGGATCTGGTCACTTTTCTGCAAACCCATTTTTTGCAAATTTTGACAGGTCGGGGGTCATAAAAAATTAAAAAATATTGACCAAAAATTCGAAAATAAACCAATAATGCAGCTAGATAGATATTTTAATAACAAATTCAGAGAGGCATTCCACTTTTAAATTGGGTAAAAATTTCAAAAGTTATGGGATAAGCAGTGCTGGGATCTGGTCACTTTTCTGCAAACCCATTTTTTTGCAAATTTTGACAGGTCGGGGGTCATAAAAAATTACAAAATATTGACCAAAAATTCGAAAATAAACCAATAATGCAGCTAGATAGATATTTTAACAACAAATTCAGAGAGGTATTCCACTTTTAAATCGGGTAAAAATTTCAAAAGTTTGGGCTAAGCAGTGCTGGGATCTGGTCACTTTTCTGCAAACCCATTTTTTGCAAATTTTAACAAGTCGGGGGTCATAAAAAACTACAAAATATTGACCAAAAATTCGAAAATAAACCAATAATGCAGCTAGATAGATATTTTAATAACAAATTCAGAGAGGCATTCCACTTTTAAATCGGGTAAAAATTTCAAAAGTTATGGGATAAGCAGTGCTGGGATCTGGTCACTTTTCTGCAAACCCATTTTTTTGCAAATTTTGACAGGTCGGGGGTCATAAAAAATTACAAAATATTGACCAAAAATTCGAAAATAAACCAATAATGCAGCTAGATAGATATTTTAACAACAAATTCAGAGAGGTATTCCACTTTTAAATCGGGTAAAAATTTCAAAAGTTTGGGCTAAGCAGTGCTGGGATCTTGTCACTTTTCTGCAAACCCATTTTTTGCAAATTTTGACAGGTCGGGGGTCATAAAAAATTACAAAATATTGACCAAAAAATTCGAAAATAAACCAATAATGCAGCTAGATAGATATTTTAACAACAAATTCAGAGAGGTATTCCACTTTTAAATCGGGTAAAAATTTCAAAAGTTATGGGCTAAGCAGTGCTGGGATCTGGTCACTTTTCTGCAAACCCATTTTTTTGCAAATTTTGACAGGTCGGGGGTCATAAAAAATTACAAAATATTGACCAAAAATTCGAAAAAAAACCAATAATGCAGCTAGATAGATATTTTAACAACAAATTCAGAGAGGTATTCCACTTTTAAATCGGGTAAAAATTTCAAAAGTTTGGGCTAAGCAGTGCTGGGATCTTGTCACTTTTCTGCAAACCCATTTTTTGCAAATTTTGACAGGTCGGGGGTCATAAAAAATTACAAAATATGGACCAAAAAATCGAAAATAAACCAATAATGCAGCTAGATAGATATTTTAACAACAAATTCAGAGAGGTATTCCACTTTTAAATCGGGTAAAAATTTCAAAAGTTATGGGCTAAGCAGTGCTGGGATCTGGTCACTTTTCTGCAAACCCATTTTTTGCAAATTTTGACAGGTCGGGGGTCATAAAAAATTACAAAATATTGACCAAAAATTCGAAAATAAACCAATAATGCAGCTAGATAGATATTTTAACAACAAATTCAGAGAGGTATTCCACTTTTAAATCGGGTAAAAATTTCAAAAGTTTGGGCTAAGCAGTGCTGGGATCTTGTCACTTTTCTGCAAACCCATTTTATGCAAATTTTGACAGGTCGGGGGTCATAAAAAATGACAAAATATTGACCAAAAATTCGAAAATAAACCAATAATGCAGCTAGATAGATATTTTAACAACAAATTCAGAGAGGTATTCCACTTTTAAATCGGGTAAAAATTTCAAAAGTTATGGGCTAAGCAGTGCTGGGATCTGGTCACTTTTCTGCAAACCCATTTTTTTGCAAATTTTGACAGGTCGGGGGTCATAAAAAATTACAAAATATTGACCAAAAATTCGAAAATAAACCAATAATGCAGCTAGATAGATATTTTAACAACAAATTCAGAGAGGTATTCCACTTTTAAATCGGGTAAAAATTTCAAAAGTTTGGGCTAAGCAGTGCTGGGATCTGGTCACTTTTCTGCAAACCCATTTTTTGCAAATTTTGACAGGTCGGGGGTCATAAAAAACTACAAAATATTGACCAAAAATTCGAAAATAAACCAATAATGCAGCTAGATAGATATTTTAACAACAAATTCAGAGAGGTATTCCACTTTTAAATCGGGTAAAAATTTCAAAAGTTTGGGCTAAGCAGTGCTGGGATCTTGTCACTTTTCTGCAAACCCATTTTTTGCAAATTTTGACAGGTCGGGGGTCATAAAAAATTACAAAATATTGACCAAAAATTCGAAAATAAACCAATAATGCAGCTAGATAGATATTTTAATAACAAATTCAGAGAGGTATTCCACTTTTAAATCGGGTAAAAATTTCAAAAGTTTGGGCTAAGCAGTGCTGGGATCTGGTCACTTTTCTGCAAACCCATTTTTTGCAAATTTTGACAGGTCGGGGGTCATAAAAAACTACAAAATATTGACCAAAAATTCGAAAATAAACCAATAATGCAGCTAGATAGATATTCGAATAACAAATTCAGAGAGGTATTCCACTTTTAAATCGGGTAAAAATTTCAAAAGTTTGGGCTAAGCAGTGCTGGGATCTGGTCACTTTTCTGCAAACCCATTTTTTGCAAATTTTGACAGGTCGGGGGTCATAAAAAATGACGAAACATTGACCAAAAATTCGAAAATAAACCAATGATGTAGCTAGATAGATATTTTAATAACAAATTCAGAGAGGTATTCCACTTTTAAATCGGGTAAAAATTTCAAAAGTTATGGGATAAGCAGTGCTGGGATCTGGTCACTTTTCTGCAAACCCATTTTTTTGCAAATTTTGACAGGTCGGGGGTCATAAAAAATTAAAAAATATTGACCAAAAATTCGAAAATAAACCAATAATGCAGCTAGATAGATATTTTAACAACAAATTCAGAGAGGTATTCCACTTTTAAATCGGGTAAAAATTTCAAAAGTTATGGGCTAAGCAGTGCTGGGATCTGGTCACTTTTCTGCAAACCCATTTTTTTGCAAATTTTGACAGGTCGGGGGTCATAAAAAATTACAAAATATTGACCAAAAATTCGAAAATAAACCAATAATGCAGCTAGATAGATATTTTAATAACAAATTCAGAGAGGTAATCAACTTTTAAATCGGGTAAAAATTTCAAAAGTTTGGGCTAAGCAGTGCTGGGATCTGGTCACTTTTCTGCAAACCCATTTTTTGCAAATTTTGACAGGTCGGGGGTCATAAAAAATTACAAAATATTGACCAAAAATTCGAAAATAAACCAATAATGCAGCTAGATAGATATTCGAATAACAAATTCAGAGAGGTATTCCACTTTTAAATCGGGTAAAAATTTCAAAAGTTTGGGGTAAGCAGTGCTGGGATCTGGTCACTTTTCTGCAAACCCATTTTTTGCAAATTTTGACAGGTCGGGGGTCATAAAAAATGACGAAACATTGACCAAAAATTCGAAAATAAACCAATGATGTAGCTAGATAGATATTTTAATAACAAATTCAGAGAGGCATTCCACTTTTAAATCGGGTAAAAATTTCAAAAGTTATGGGATAAGCAGTGCTGGGATCTGGTCACTTTTCTGCAAACCCATTTTTTTGCAAATTTTGACAGGTCGGGGGTCATAAAAAATTACAAAATATTGACCAAAAATTCGAAAATAAACCAATAATGCAGCTAGATAGATATTTTAACAACAAATTCAGAGAGGTATTCCACTTTTAAATCGAGTAAAAATTTCAAAAGTTTGGGCTAAGCAGTGCTGGGATCTGGTCACTTTTCTGCAAACCCATTTTTTGCAAATTTTGACAGGTCGGGGGTCATAAAAAACTACAAAATATTGACCAAAAATTCGAAAATAAACCAATAATGCAGCTAGATAGATATTTTAACAACAAATTCAGAGAGGTATTCCACTTTTAAATCGGGTAAAAATTTCAAAAGTTATGGGCTAAGCAGTGCTGGGTTCTGGTCACTTTTCTGCAAACCCATTTTTTGCAAATTTTGACAGGTCGGGGGTCATAAAAAATTACAAAATATTGACCAAAAATTCGAAAATAAACCAATAATGCAGCTAGATAGATATTTTAATAACAAATTCAGAGAGGTATTCCACTTTTAAATCGGGTAAAAATTTCAAAAGTTTGGGCTAAGCAGTGCTGGGATCTGGTCACTTTTCTGCAAACCCATTTTTTGCAAATTTTGACAGGTCGGGGGTCATAAAAAATGACAAAATATTGACCAAAAATTCGAAAATAAACCAATAATGCAGCTAGATAGATATTTTAATAACAAATTCAGAGAGGTATTCCACTTTTAAATCGGGTAAAAATTTCAAAAGTTATGGGCTAAGCAGTGCTGGGATCTGGTCACTTTTCTGCAAACCCATTTTTTTGCAAATTTTGACAGGTCGGGGGTCATAAAAAATTACAAAATATTGACCAAAAATTCGAAAATAAACCAATAATGCAGCTAGATAGATATTTTAATAACAAATTCAGAGAGGTATTCCACTTTTAAATCGGGTAAAAATTTCAAAAGTTTGGGGTAAGCAGTGCTGGGATCTGGTCACTTTTCTGCAAACCCATTTTTTTGCAAATTTTGACAGGTCGGGGGTCATAAAAAATGACAAAACATTGACCAAAAATTCGAAAATAAACCAATAATGCAGCTAGATAGATATTTTAACAACAAATTCAGAGAGGTATTCCACTTTTAAATCGGGTAAAAATTTCAAAAGTTATGGGCTAAGCAGTGCTGGGATCTGGTCACTTTTCTGCAAACCCATTTTTTTTGCAAATTTTGACAGGTCGGGGGTCATAAAAAATTACAAAATATTGACCAAAAATTCGAAAAATAAACCAATAATGCAGCTAGATAGATATTTTAATAACAAATTCAGAGAGGTAATCAACTTTTAAATCGGGTAAAAATTTCAAAAGTTTGGGCTAAGCAGTGCTGGGATCTGGTCACTTTTCTGCAAACCCATTTTTTGCAAATTTTGACAGGTCGGGGGTCATAAAAAATTACAAAATATTGACCAAAAATTCGAAAATAAACCAATAATGCAGCTAGATAGATATTTTAATAACAAATTCAGAGAGGTATTCCACTTTTAAATCGGGTAAAAATTTCAAAAGTTTGGGGTAAGCAGTGCTGGGATCTGGTCACTTTTCTGCAAACCCATTTTTTGCAAATTTTGACAGGTCGGGGGTCATAAAAAATTACAAAATATTGACCAAAAATTCGAAAATAAACCAATGATGTAGCTAGATAGATATTTTAATAACAAATTCAGAGAGGCATTCCACTTTTAAATCGGGTAAAAATTTCAAAAGTTATGGGCTAAGCAGTGCTGGGATCTGGTCACTTTTCTGCAAACCCATTTTTTTGCAAATTTTGACAGGTCGGGGGTCATAAAAAACTACAAAATATTGACCAAAAATTCGAAAATAAACCAATAATGCAGCTAGATAGATATTTTAACAACAAATTCAGAGAGGTATTCCACTTTTAAATCGGGTAAAAATTTCAAAAGTTATGGGCTAAGCAGTGCTGAGATCTGGTCACTTTTCTGCAAACCCATTTTTTTGCAAATTTTGACAGGTCGGGGGTCATAAAAAATTACAAAATATTGACCAAAAATTCGAAAATAAACCAATAATGCAGCTAGATAGATATTTTAATAACAAATTCAGAGAGGCATTCCACTTTTAAATCGGGTAAAAATTTCAAAAGTTATGGGCTAAGCAGTGCTGGGATCTGGTCACTTTTCTGCAAACCCATTTTTTTGCAAATTTTGACAGGTCGGGGGTCATAAAAAATTACAAAATATTGACCAAAAATTCGAAAATAAACCAATAATGCAGCTAGATAGATATTTTAATAACAAATTCAGAGAGGTATTCCACTTTTAAATCGGGTAAAAATTTCAAAAGTTTGGGCTAAGCAGTGCTGGGATCTGGTCACTTTTCTGCAAACCCATTTTTTTGCAAATTTTGACAGGTCGGGGGTCATAAAAAATTACAAAATATTGACCAAAAATTCGAAAATAAACCAATAATGCAGCTAGATAGATATTTTAATAACAAATTCAGAGAGGTATTCCACTTTTAAATCGGGTAAAAATTTCAAAAGTTATGGGCTAAGCAGTGCTGGGATCTGGTCACTTTTCTGCAAACCCATTTTTTTTGCAAATTTTGACAGGTCGGGGGTCATAAAAAATTACAAAATATTGACCAAAAATTCGAAAATAAACCAATAATGCAGCTAGATAGATATTTTAACAACAAATTCAGAGAGGTATTCCACTTTTAAATCGAGTAAAAATTTCAAAAGTTTGGGCTAAGCAGTGCTGGGATCTTGTCACTTTTCTGCAAACCCATTTTTTGCAAATTTTGACAGGTCGGGGGTCATAAAAAACTACAAAATATTGACCAAAAATTCGAAAATAAACCAATAATGCAGCTAGATAGATATTTTAATAACAAATTCAGAGAGGCATTCCACTTTTAAATCGGGTAAAAATTTCAAAAGTTATGGGCTAAGCAGTGCTGGGATCTGGTCACTTTTCTGCAAACCCATTTTTTTGCAAATTTTGACAGGTCGGGGGTCATAAAAAATTACAAAATATTGACCAAAAATTCGAAAATAAACCAATAATGCAGCTAGATAGATATTTTAACAACAAATTCAGAGAGGTATTCCACTTTTAAATCGAGTAAAAATTTCAAAAGTTTGGGCTAAGCAGTGCTGGGATCTTGTCACTTTTCTGCAAACCCATTTTTTGCAAATTTTGACAGGTCGGGGGTCATAAAAAACTACAAAATATTGACCAAAAATTCGAAAATAAACCAATAATGCAGCTAGATAGATATTTTAATAACAAATTCAGAGAGGTATTCCACTTTTAAATCGGGTAAAAATTTCAAAAGTTATGGGCTAAGCAGTGCTGGGTTCTGGTCACTTTTCTGCAAACCCATTTTTTGCAAATTTTGACAGGTCGGGGGTCATAAAAAATTACAAAATATTGACCAAAAATTCGAAAATAAACCAATAATGCAGCTAGATAGATATTCGAATAACAAATTCAGAGAGGTATTCCACTTTTAAATCGGGTAAAAATTTCAAAAGTTTGGGCTAAGCAGTGCTGGGATCTGGTCACTTTTCTGCAAACCCATGTTTTGCAAATTTTGACAGGTCGGGGATCATAAAAAACTACAAAACATTGACCAAAAATTCGCAAATAAACCAATGATGTAGCTAGATAGATATTTTAATAACAAATTCAGAGAGGCATTCCACTTTTAAATCGGGTAAAAATTTCAAAAGTTTGGGCTAAGCAGTGCTGGGATCTGGTCACTTTTCTGCAAACCCATTTTTTTTGCAAATTTTGACAGGTCGGGGGTCATAAAAAATTACAAAATATTGACCAAAAATTCGAAAATAAACCAATAATGCAGCTAGATAGATATTTTAACAACAAATTCAGAGAGGTATTCCACTTTTAAATCGGGTAAAAATTTCAAAACTTTGGGCTAAGCAGTGCTGGGATCTTGTCACTTTTCTGCAAACCCATTTTTTGCAAATTTTGACAGGTCGGGGGTCATAAAAAATTACAAAATATTGACCAAAAATTCGAAAATAAACCAATAATGCAGCTAGATAGATATTTTAACAACAAATTCAGAGAGGTATTCCACTTTTAAATCGGGTAAAAATTTCAAAAGTTATGGGCTAAGCAGTGCTGGGATCTGGTCACTTTTCTGCAAACCCATTTTTTGCAAATTTTGACAGGTCGGGGGTCATAAAAAATTAAAAAATATTGACCAAAAATTCGAAAATAAACCAATAATGCAGCTAGATAGATATTTTAATAGCAAATTCAGAGAGGTATTCCACTTTTAAATCGGGTAAAAATTTCAAAAGGTTTGGGATAAGCAGTGCTGGGTTCTGGTCACTTTTCTGCAAACCCATTTTTTGCAAATTTTGACAGGTCGGGGGTCATAAAAAATTACAAAATATTGACCAAAAATTCGAAAATAAACCAATAATGCAGCTAGATAGATATTCGAATAACAAATTCAGAGAGGTATTCCACTTTTAAAATGGGGTAAAAATTTCAAAAGTTATGGGCTAAGCAGTGCTGGGATCTGGTCACTTTTCTGCAAACCCATTTTTTGCAAATTTTGACAGGTCGGGGGTCATAAAAAATGACGAAACATTGACCAAAAATTCGAAAATAAACCAATGATGTAGCTAAATAGATATTTTAATAACAAATTCAGAGAGGCATTCCACTTTTAAATCGGGTAAAAATTTCAAAAGTTATGGGATAAGCAGTGCTGGGATCTGGTCACTTTTCTGCAAACCCATTTTTTTGCCAATATTGACAGGTCGGGGGTCATAAAAAATTACAAAATATTGACCAAAAATTCGAAAATAAACCAATAATGCAGCTAGATAGATATTTTAACAACAAATTCAGAGAGGTATTCCACTTTTAAATCGGGTAAAAATTTCAAAAGTTTGGGCTAAGCAGTGCTGGGATCTGGTCACTTTTCTGCAAACCCATTTTTTGCAAATTTTGACAGGTCGGGGGTAATAAAAAACTACAAAATATTGACCAAAAATTCGAAAATAAACCAATAATGCAGCTAGATAGATATTTTAATAACAAATTCAGAGAGGTATTCCACTTTTAAATCGGGTAAAAATTTCAAAAGTTATGGGCTAAGCAGTGCTGGGATCTGGTCACTTTTCTGCAAACCCATTTTTTGCAAATTTTGACAGGTCGGGGGTCATAAAAAATTACAAAATATTGACCAAAAATTCGAAAATAAACCAATAATGCAGCTAGATAGATATTTTAACAACAAATTCAGAGAGGTATTCCACTTTTAAATCGGGTAAAAATTTCAAAAGTTTGGGCTAAGCAGTGCTGGGATCTGGTCACTTTTCTGCAAACCCATTTTTTGCAAATTTTGACAGGTCGGGGGGTCATAAAAAATTACAAAATATTGACCAAAAATTCGAAAATAAACCAATAATGCAGCTAGATAGATATTTTAATAACAAATTCAGAGAGGTATTCCACTTTTAAATCGGGTAAAAATTTTAAAAGTTTGGGCTATGCAGTGCTGGGATCTGGTCACTTTTCTGCAAACCCATTTTTTGCAAATTTTGACAGGTCGGGGGTCATAAAAAATTACAAAATATTGACCAAAAATTCGAAAATAAACCAATAATGCAGCTAGATAGATATTTTAATAACAAATTCAGAGAGGTATTCCACTTTTAAATCGGGTAAAAATTTCAAAAGTTTGGGCTAAGCAGTGCTGGGATCTGGTCACTTTTCTGCAAACCCATTTTTTGCAAATTTTGACGGGTCGGGGGTCATAAAAAATGACAAAACATTGACCAAAAATTCGAAAATAAACCAATGATGTAGCTAGATAGATATTTTAATAACAAATTCAGAGAGGCATTCCACTTTTAAATCGGGTAAAAATTTCAAAAGTTATGGGCTAAGCAGTGCTGGGATCTGGTCACTTTTCTGCAAACCCATTTTTTTGCAAATTTTGACAGGTCGGGGGTCATAAAAAATTACAAAATATTGACCAAAAATTCGAAAATAAACCAATAATGCAGCTAGATAGATATTTTAACAACAAATTCAGAGAGGTATTCCACTTTTAAATCGAGTAAAAATTTCAAAAGTTTGGGCTAAGCAGTGCTGGGATCTTGTCACTTTTCTGCAAACCCATTTTTTGCAAATTTTGACAGGTCGGGGGTCATAAAAAACTACAAAATATTGACCAAAAATTCGAAAATAAACCAATAATGCAGCTAGATAGATATTTTAATAACAAATTCAGAGAGGTATTCCACTTTTAAATCGGGTAAAAATTTCAAAAGTTATGGGCTAAGCAGTGCTGGGTTCTGGTCACTTTTCTGCAAACCCATTTTTTGCAAATTTTGACAGGTCGGGGGTCATAAAAAATTACAAAATATTGACCAAAAATTCGAAAATAAACCAATAATGCAGCTAGATAGATATTCGAATAACAAATTCAGAGAGGTATTCCACTTTTAAATCGGGTAAAAATTTCAAAAGTTTGGGCTAAGCAGTGCTGGGATCTGGTCACTTTTCTGCAAACCCATTTTTTGCAAATTTTGACAGGTCGGGGGTCATAAAAAACTACAAAACATTGACCAAAAATTCGCAAATAAACCAATGATGTAGCTAGATAGATATTTTAATAACAAATTCAGAGAGGCATTCCACTTTTAAATCGGGTAAAAATTTCAAAAGTTATGGGATAAGCAGTGCTGGGATCTGGTCACTTTTCTGCAAACCCATTTTTTTGCAAATTTTGACAGGTCGGGGGTCATAAAAAATTACAAAATATTGACCAAAAATTCGAAAATAAACCAATAATGCAGCTAGATAGATATTTTAACAACAAATTCAGAGAGGTATTCCACTTTTAAATCGAGTAAAAATTTCAAAAGTTTGGGCTAAGCAGTGCTGGGATCTTGTCACTTTTCTGCAAACCCATTTTTTGCAAATTTTGACAGGTCGGGGGTCATAAAAAACTACAAAATATTGACCAAAAATTCGAAAATAAACCAATAATGCAGCTAGATAGATATTTTAATAACAAATTCAGAGAGGTATTCCACTTTTAAATCGGGTAAAAATTTCAAAAGTTATGGGCTAAGCAGTGCTGGGTTCTGGTCACTTTTCTGCAAACCCATTTTTTGCAAATTTTGACAGGTCGGGGGTCATAAAAAATTACAAAATATTGACCAAAAATTCGAAAATAAACCAATAATGCAGCTAGATAGATATTCGAATAACAAATTCAGAGAGGAATTCCACTTTTAAATCGGGTAAAAATTTCAAAAGTTTGGGCTAAGCAGTGCTGGGATCTGGTCACTTTTCTGCAAACCCATTTTTTGCAAATTTTGACAGGTCGGGGGTCATAAAAAATTACAAAATATTGACCAAAAATTCGAAAAATAAACCAATAATGCAGCTAGATAGATATTTTAACAACAAATTCAGAGAGGTATTCCACTTTTAAATCGGGTAAAAATTTCAAAAGTTATGGGCTAAGCAGTGCTGGGATCTGGTCATTTTTCTGCAAACCCATTTTTTGCAAATTTTGACAGGTCGGGGGTCATAAAAAATTAAAAAATATTGACCAAAAATTCGAAAATAAACCAATAATGCAGCTAGATAGATATTTTAATAGCAAATTCAGAGAGGTATTCCACTTTTAAATCGGGTAAAAATTTCAAAAGGTTTGGGATAAGCAGTGCTGGGTTCTGGTCACTTTTCTGCAAACCCATATTTTGCAAATTTTGACAGGTCGGGGGTCATAAAAAATTACAAAATATTGACCAAAAATTCGAAAATAAACCAATAATGCAGCTAGATAGATATTCGAATAACAAATTCAGAGGGGTATTCCACTTTTAAATCGGGTAAAAAATTCAAAAGTTATGGGCTAAGCAGTGCTGGGATCTGGTCACTTTTCTGCAAACCCATTTTTTGCAAATTTTGACAGGTCGGGGGGTCATAAAAAATGACGAAACATTGACCAAAAATTCGAAAATAAACCAATGATGTAGCTAGATAGATATTTTAATAACAAATTCAGAGAGGCATTCCACTTTTAAATCGGGTAAAAATTTCAAAAGTTATGGGATAAGCAGTGCTGGGATCTGGTCACTTTTCTGCAAACCCATTTTTTTGCCAATATTGACAGGTCGGGGGCCATAAAAAATTACAAAATATTGAAAAAAATTCGAAAATAAACCAATAATGCAGCTAGATAGATATTTTAACAACAAATTCAGAGAGGTATTCCACTTTTAAATCGGGTAAAAATTTCAAAAGTTATGGGCTAAGCAGTGCTGGGATCTGGTCACTTTTCTGCAAACCCATTTTTTGCAAATTTTGACAGGTCGGGGGTCATAAAAAACTACAAAATATTGACCAAAAATTCGAAAATAAACCAATAATGCAGCTAGATAGATATTTTAATAGCAAATTCAGAGAGGTATTCCACTTTTAAATCGGGTAAAAATTTCAAAAGGTTTGGGATAAGCAGTGCTGGGATCTGGTCACTTTTCTGCAAACCCATTTTTTGCAAATTTTGACAGGTCGGGGGGTCATAAAAAATTACAAAATATTGACCAAAAATTCGAAAATAAACCAATAATGCAGCTAGATAGATATTTTAACAACAAATTCAGAGAGGTATTCCACTTTTAAATCGGGTAAAAATTTCAAAAGTTTGGGCTAAGCAGTGCTGGGATCTGGTCACTTTTCTGCAAACCCATTTTTTTGCAAATTTTGACAGGTCGGGGGTCATAAAAAACTACAAAATATTGACCAAAAATTCGAAAATAAACCAATAATGCAGCTAGATAGATATTCGAATAACAAATTCAGAGAGGTATTCCACTTTTAAATCGGGTAAAAATTTCAAAAGTTTGGGCTAAGCAGTGCTGGGATCTGGTCACTTTTCTGCAAACCCATTTTTTGCAAATTTTGACAGGTCGGGGGTCATAAAAAATGACGAAACATTGACCAAAAATTCGAAAATAAACCAATGATGTAGCTAGATAGATATTTTAATAACAAATTCAGAGAGGCATTCCACTTTTAAATCGGGTAAAAATTTCAAAAGTTATGGGATAAGCAGTGCTGGGATCTGGTCACTTTTCTGCAAACCCATTTTTTTGCAAATTTTGACAGGTCGGGGGGTCATAAAAAATTACAAAATATTGACCAAAAATTCGAAAATAAACCAATAATGCAGCTAGATAGATATTTTAACAACAAATTTAGAGAGGTATTCCACTTTTAAATCGGGTAAAAATTTCAAAAGTTTGGGCTAAGCAGTGCTGGGATCTGGTCACTTTTCTGCAAACCCATTTTTTGCAAATTTTGACAGGTCGGGGGTCATAAAAAACTACAAAATATTGACCAAAAATTCGAAAATAAACCAATAATGCAGCTAGATAGATATTCGAATAACAAATTCAGAGAGGTATTCCACTTTTAAATCGGGTAAAAATTTCAAAAGTTTGGGCTAAGCAGTGCTGGGATCTGGTCACTTTTCTGCAAACCCATTTTTTGCAAATTTTGACAGGTCGGGGGTCATAAAAAACTACAAAATATTGACCAAAAATTCGAAAATAAACCAATAATGCAGCTAGATAGATATTTTAACAACAAATTCAGAGAGGTTTTCCACTTTTAAATCGGGTAAAAATTTCAAAAGTTATGGGATAAGCAGTGCTGGGATCTGGTCACTTTTCTGCAAACCCATTTTTTGCAAATTTTAACAAGTCGGGGGTCATAAAAAACTACAAAATATTGACCAAAAATTCGAAAATAAACCAATAATGCAGCTAAATAGATATTTTAATAACAAATTCAGAGAGGTATTCCACTTTTAAATCGGGTAAAAATTTCAAAAGTTATGGGCTAAGCAGTGCTGGGATCTGGTCACTTTTCTGCAAACCCATTTTTTGCAAATTTTGACAGGTCGGGGGTCATAAAAACTACAAAATATTGACCAAAAATTCGAAAATAAACCAATAATGCAGCTAGATAGATATTTTAATAGCAAATTCAGAGAGGTATTCCACTTTTAAATCGGGTAAAAATTTCAAAAGGTTTGGGATAAGCAGTGCTGGGATCTGGTCACTTTTCTGCAAACCCATTTTTGCAAATTTTGACAGGTCGGGGGTCATAAAAAACTACAAAATATTGACCAAAAATTCGAAAATAAACCAATAATGCAGCTAGATAGATATTTTAACAACAAATTCAGAGAGGTATTCCACTTTTAAATCGGGTAAAAATTTCAAAAGTTTGGGCTAAGCAGTGCTGGGATCTGGTCACTTTTCTGCAAACCCATTTTTTGCAAATTTTGACAGGTCGGGGGTCATAAAAAATTACAAAATATTGACCAAAAATTCGAAAATAAACCAATAATGCAGCTAGATAGATATTTTAATAACAAATTCAGAGAGGTATTCCACTTTTAAATCGGGTAAAAATTTCAAAAGTTTGGGCTAAGCAGTGCTGGGATCTGGTCACTTTTCTGCAAACCCATTTTTTGCAAATTTTGACAGGTCGGGGGTCATAAAAAACTACAAAATATTGACCAAAAATTCGAAAATAAACCAATAATGCAGCTAGATAGATATTCGAATAACAAATTCAGAGAGGTATTCCACTTTTAAATCGGGTAAAAATTTCAAAAGTTTGGGCTAAGCAGTGCTGGGATCTGGTCACTTTTCTGCAAACCCATTTTTTGCAAATTTTGACAGGTCGGGGGTCATAAAAAATGACGAAACATTGACCAAAAATTCGAAAATAAACCAATGATGTAGCTAGATAGATATTTTAATAACAAATTCAGAGAGGCATTCCACTTTTAAATCGGGTAAAAATTTCAAAAGTTATGGGATAAGCAGTGCTGGGATCTGGTCACTTTTCTGCAAACCCATTTTTTTTGCAAATTTTGACAGGTCGGGGGTCATAAAAAATTACAAAATATTGACCAAAAATTCGAAAATAAACCAATAATGCAGCTAGATAGATATTTTAACAACAAATTCAGAGAGGTATTCCACTTTTAAATCGGGTAAAAATTTCAAAAGTTTGGGCTAAGCAGTGCTGGGATCTGGTCACTTTTCTGCAAACCCATTTTTTGCAAATTTTGACAGGTCGGGGGTCATAAAAAATTAAAAAATATTGACCAAAAATTCGAAAATAAACCAATAATGCAGCTAGATAGATATTTTAATAGCAAATTCAGAGAGGTATTCCACTTTTAAATCGGGTAAAAATTTCAAAAGTTTGGGCTAAGCAGTGCTGGGATCTGGTCACTTTTCTGCAAACCCATTTTTTGCAAATTTTGACAGGTCGGGGGGTCATAAAAAACTACAAAATATTGACCAAAAATTCGAAAATAAACCAATAATGCAGCTAGATAGATATTTTAACAACAAATTCAGAGAGGTTTTCCACTTTTAAATCGGGTAAAAATTTCAAAAGTTATGGGATAAGCAGTGCTGGGATCTGGTCACTTTTCTGCAAACCCATTTTTTGCAAATTTTAACAAGTCGGGGGTCATAAAAAACTACAAAATATTGACCAAAAATTCGAAAATAAACCAATAATGCAGCTAGATAGATATTTTAATAACAAATTCAGAGAGGTATTCCACTTTTAAATCGGGTAAAAATTTCAAAAGTTATGGGCTAAGCAGTGCTGGGTTCTGGTCACTTTTCTGCAAACCCATTTTTTGCAAATTTTGACAGGTCGGGGGGTCATAAAAAATTACAAAATATTGACCAAAAATTCGAAAATAAACCAATAATGCAGCTAGATAGATATTTTAACAACAAATTCAGAGAGGTATTCCACTTTTAAATCGGGTAAAAATTTCAAAAGTTATGGGCTAAGCAGTGCTGGGTTCTGGTCACTTTTCTGCAAACCCATTTTTTGCAAATTTTGACAGGTCGGGGGTCATAAAAAATTACAAAATATTGACCAAAAATTCGAAAATAAACCAATAATGCAGCTAGATAGATATTTTAATAGCAAATTCAGAGAGGTATTCCACTTTTAAATCGGGTAAAAATTTCAAAAGGTTTGGGATAAGCAGTGCTGGGATCTGGTCACTTTTCTGCAAACCCATTTTTTTGCAAATTTTAACAAGTCGGGGGTCATAAAAAACTACAAAATATTGACCAAAAATTCGAAAATAAACCAATAATGCAGCTAGATAGATATTTTAATAACAAATTCAGAGAGGTATTCCACTTTTAAATCGGGTAAAAATTTCAAAAGTTATGGGCTAAGCAGTACTGGGATCTGGTCACTTTTCTGCAAAACCCATTTTTTTTACAAATTTTGACAGGTCGGGGGTCATAAAAAAATTACAAAATATTGACCAAAAATTCGAAAATAAACCAATAATGCAGCTAGATAGATATTTTAACAACAAATTCAGAGAGGTATTCCACTTTTAAATCGGGTAAAAATTTCAAAAGTTTGGGCTAAGCAGTGCTGGGATCTGGTCACTTTTCTGCAAACCCATTTTTTGCAAATTTTGACAGGTCGGGGGTCATAAAAAACTACAAAATATTGACCAAAAATTCGAAAATAAACCAATAATGCAGCTAGATAGATATTTTAACAACAAATTCAGAGAGGTATTCCACTTTTAAATCGGGTAAAAATTTCAAAAGTTTGGGCTAAGCAGTGCTGGGATCTGGTCACTTTTCTGCAAACCCATTTTTTGCAAATTTTGACAGGTCGGGGGTCATAAAAAACTACAAAATATTGACCAAAAATTCGAAAATAAACCAATAATGCAGCTAGATAGATATTTTAACAACAAATTCAGAGAGGTATTCCACTTTTAAATCGGGTAAAAATTTCAAAAGTTTGGGCTAAGCAGTGCTGGGATCTGGTCACTTTTCTGCAAACCCATTTTTTGCAAATTTTGACAGGTCGGGGGTCATAAAAAACTACAAAATATTGACCAAAAATTCGAAAATAAACCAATAATGCAGCTAGATAGATATTTTAACAACAAATTCAGAGAGGTATTCCACTTTTAAATCGGGTAAAAATTTCAAAAGTTTGGGCTAAGCAGTGCTGGGATCTGGTCACTTTTCTGCAAACCCATTTTTTGCAAATTTTGACAGGTCGGGGGTCATAAAAAACTACAAAATATTGACCAAAAATTCGAAAATAAACCAATAATGCAGCTAGATAGATATTTTAACAACAAATTCAGAGAGGTATTCCACTTTTAAATCGGGTAAAAATTTCAAAAGTTTGGGCTAAGCAGTGCTGGGATCTGGTCACTTTTCTGCAAACCCATTTTTTGCAAATTTTGACAGGTCGGGGGTCATAAAAAACTACAAAATATTGACCAAAAATTCCGAAAATAAACCAATAATGCAGCTAGATAGATATTTTAACAACAAATTCAGAGAGGTATTCCACTTTTAAATCGGGTAAAAATTTCAAAAGTTTGGGCTAAGCAGTGCTGGGATCTGGTCACTTTTCTGCAAACCCATTTTTTGCAAAATTTGACAGGTCGGGGGTCATAAAAAACTACAAAATATTGACCAAAAATTCGAAAATAAACCAATAATGCAGCTAGATAGATATTTTAATAACAAATTCAGAGAGGTATTCCACTTTTAAATCGGGTAAAAATTTCAAAAGTTATGGGCTAAGCAGTGCTGGGATCTGGTCACTTTTCTGCAAACCCATTTTTTTTACAAATTTTGACAGGTCGGGGGTCATAAAAAATTACAAAATATTGACCAAAAATTCGAAAAATAAACCAATAATGCAGCTAGATAGATATTTTAACAACAAATTCAGAGAGGTATTCCACTTTTAAATCGGGTAAAAATTTCAAAAGTTTGGGCTAAGCAGTGCTGGGATCTGGTCACTTTTCTGCAAACCCATTTTTTGCAAATTTTGACAGGTCGGGGGTCATAAAAAACTACAAAATATTGACCAAAAATTCGAAAATAAACCAATAATGCAGCTAGATAGATATTTTAACAACAAATTCAGAGAGGTATTCCACTTTTAAATCGGGTAAAAATTTCAAAAGTTTGGGCTAAGCAGTGCTGGGATCTGGTCACTTTTCTGCAAACCCATTTTTTGCAAATTTTGACAGGTCGGGGGTCATAAAAAACTACAAAATATTGACCAAAAATTCGAAAATAAACCAATAATGCAGCTAGATAGATATTCGAATAACAAATTCAGAGAGGTATTCCACTTTTAAATCGGGTAAAAATTTCAAAAGTTTGGGCTAAGCAGTGCTGGGATCTTGTCACTTTTCTGCAAACCCATTTTTTGCAAATTTTGACAGGTCGGGGGTCATAAAAAACTACAAAATATTGACCAAAAATTCGAAAATAAACCAATAATGCAGCTAGATAGATATTTTAACAACAAATTCAGAGAGGTATTCCACTTTTAAATCGGGTAAAAATTTCAAAAGTTTGGGCTAAGCAGTGCTGGGATCTGGTCACTTTTCTGCAAACCCATTTTTTGCAAATTTTGACAGGTCGGGGGTCATAAAAAACTACAAAATATTGACCAAAAATTCGAAAATAAACCAATAATGCAGCTAGATAGATATTTTAACAACAAATTCAGAGAGGTATTCCACTTTTAAATCGGGTAAAAATTTCAAAAGTTTGGGCTAAGCAGTGCTGGGATCTGGTCACTTTTCTGCAAACCCATTTTTTGCAAATTTTGACAGGTCGGGGGTCATAAAAAACTACAAAATATTGACCAAAAATTCGAAAATAAACCAATAATGCAGCTAGATAGATATTCGAATAACAAATTCAGAGAGGCATTCCACTTTTAAATCGGGTAAAAATTTCAAAAGTTTTGGGATAAGCAGTGCTGGGATCTGGTCACTTTTCTGCAAACCCATTTTTTGCAAATTTTGACAGGTCGGGGGTCATAAAAAACTACAAAATATTGACCAAAAATTCGAAAATAAACCAATAATGCAGCTAGATAGATATTTTAACAACAAATTCAGAGAGGTATTCCACTTTTAAATCGGGTAAAAATTTCAAAAGTTTGGGCTAAGCAGTGCTGGGATCTGGTCACTTTTCTGCAAACCCATTTTTGCAAATTTTAACAAGTCGGGGGTCATAAAAAACTACAAAATATTGACCAAAAATTCGAAAATAAACCAATAATGCAGCTAGATAGATATTTTAATAACAAATTCAGAGAGGTATTCCACTTTTAAATCGGGTAAAAATTTCAAAAGTTATGGGCTAAGCAGTGCTGGGATCTGGTCACTTTTCTGCAAACCCATTTTTTTTACAAATTTTGACAGGTCGGGGGATATAAAAAATTACAAAATATTGACCAAAAATTCGAAAATAAACCAATAATGCAGCTAGATAGATATTTTAACAACAAATTCAGAGAGGTATTCCACTTTTAAATCGGGTAAAAATTTCAAAAGTTTGGGCTAAGCAGTGCTGGGATCTGGTCACTTTTCTGCAAACCCATTTTTTGCAAATTTTGACAGGTCGGGGGTCATAAAAAACTACAAAATATTGACCAAAAATTCGAAAATAAACCAATAATGCAGCTAGATAGATATTTTAATAACAAATTCAGAGAGGTATTCCACTTTTAAATCGGGTAAAAATTTCAAAAGTTTGGGCTAAGCAGTGCTGGGATCTGGTCACTTTTCTGCAAACCCATTTTTTGCAAATTTTGACAGGTCGGGGGTCATAAAAAACTACAAAATATTGACCAAAAATTCGAAAATAAACCAATAATGCAGCTAGATAGATATTCGAATAACAAATTCAGAGAGGTATTCCACTTTTAAATCGGGTAAAAATTTCAAAAGTTTGGGCTAAGCAGTGCTGGGATCTGGTCACTTTTCTGCAAACCCATTTTTTGCAAATTTTGACAGGTCGGGGGTCATAAAAAACTACAAAATATTGACCAAAAATTCGAAAATAAACCAATAATGCAGCTAGATAGATATTTTAACAACAAATTCAGAGAGGTATTCCACTTTTAAATCGGGTAAAAATTTCAAAAGTTTGGGCTAAGCAGTGCTGGGATCTGGTCACTTTTCTGCAAACCCATTTTTTGCAAATTTTAACAAGTCGGGGGTCATAAAAAACTACAAAATATTGACCAAAAATTCGAAAATAAACCAATAATGCAGCTAGATAGATATTTTAATAACAAATTCAGAGAGGTATTCCACTTTTAAATCGGGTAAAAATTTCAAAAGTTTGGGCTAAGCAGTGCTGGGATCTGGTCACTTTTCTGCAAACCCATTTTTTTGCAAATTTTAACAAGTCGGGGGTCATAAAAAATTACAAAATATTGACCAAAAATTCGAAAATAAACCAATAATGCAGCTAGATAGATATTTTAACAACAAATTCAGAGAGGTATTCCACTTTTAAATCGGGTAAAAATTTCAAAAGTTTGGGCTAAGCAGTGCTGGGATCTTGTCACTTTTCTGCAAACCCATTTTTTGCAAATTTTGACAGGTCGGGGGTCATAAAAAACTACAAAATATTGACCAAAAATTCGAAAATAAACCAATAATGCAGCTAGATAGATATTTTAACAACAAATTCAGAGAGGTATTCCACTTTTAAATCGGGTAAAAATTTCAAAAGTTTGGGCTAAGCAGTGCTGGGATCTGGTCACTTTTCTGCAAACCCATTTTTTGCAAATTTTGACAGGTCGGGGGTCATAAAAAACTACAAAATATTGACCAAAAATTCGAAAATAAACCAATAATGCAGCTAGATAGATATTTTAACAACAAATTCAGAGAGGTATTCCACTTTTAAATCGGGTAAAAATTTCAAAAGTTTGGGCTAAGCAGTGCTGGGATCTGGTCACTTTTCTGCAAACCCATTTTTTGCAAAATTTGACAGGTCGGGGGTCATAAAAAACTACAAAATATTGACCAAAAATTCGAAAATAAACCAATAATGCAGCTAGATAGATATTCGAATAACAAATTCAGAGAGGTATTCCACTTTTAAATCGGGTAAAAATTTCAAAAGTTTGGGCTAAGCAGTGCTGGGATCTGGTCACTTTTCTGCAAACCCATTTTTTGCAAATTTTGACAGGTCGGGGGTCATAAAAAACTACAAAATATTGACCAAAAATTCGAAAATAAACCAATAATGCAGCTAGATAGATATTTTAACAACAAATTCAGAGAGGTATTCCACTTTTAAATCGGGTAAAAATTTCAAAAGTTTGGGCTAAGCAGTGCTGGGATCTGGTCACTTTTCTGCAAACCCATTTTTTGCAAATTTTAACAAGTCGGGGGTCATAAAAAACTACAAAATATTGACCAAAAATTCGAAAATAAACCAATAATGCAGCTAGATAGATATTTTAATAACAAATTCAGAGAGGTATTCCACTTTTAAATCGGGTAAAAATTTCAAAAGTTTGGGCTAAGCAGTGCTGGGATCTGGTCACTTTTCTGCAAACCCATTTTTTTGCAAATTTTAACAAGTCGGGGGTCATAAAAAATTACAAAATATTGACCAAAAATTCGAAAATAAACCAATAATGCAGCTAGATAGATATTTTAACAACAAATTCAGAGAGGTATTCCACTTTTAAATCGGGTAAAAATTTCAAAAGTTTGGGCTAAGCAGTGCTGGGATCTTGTCACTTTTCTGCAAACCCATTTTTTGCAAATTTTGACAGGTCGGGGGGTCATAAAAAACTACAAAATATTGACCAAAAATTCGAAAATAAACCAATAATGCAGCTAGATAGATATTCGAATAACAAATTCAGAGAGGTATTCCACTTTTAAATCGGGTAAAAATTTCAAAAGTTTGGGCTAAGCAGTGCTGGGATCTGGTCACTTTTCTGCAAACCCATTTTTTGCAAATTTTGACAGGTCGGGGGTCATAAAAAACTACAAAATATTGACCAAAAATTCGAAAATAAACCAATAATGCAGCTAGATAGATATTTTAACAACAAATTCAGAGAGGTTTTCCACTTTTAAATCGGGTAAAAATTTCAAAAGTTATGGGAAAAGCAGTGCTGGGATCTGGTCACTTTTCTGCAAACCCATTTTTTTGCAAATTTTAACAAGTCGGGGGTCATAAAAAACTACAAAATATTGACCAAAAATTCGAAAATAAACCAATAATGCAGCTAGATAGATATTTTAATAACAAATTCAGAGAGGTATTCCACTTTTAAATCGGGTAAAAATTTCAAAAGTTATGGGCTAAGCAGTGCTGGGTTCTGGTCACTTTTCTGCAAGCCCATTTTTTGCAAATTTTGACAGGTCGGGGGTCATAAAAAATTACAAAATATTGACCAAAAATTCGAAAATAAACCAATAATGCAGCTAGATAGATATTTTAACAACAAATTCAGAGAGGTATTCCACTTTTAAATCGGGTAAAAATTTCAAAAGTTATGGGCTAAGCAGTGCTGGGTTCTGGTCACTTTTCTGCAAACCCATTTTTTGCAAATTTTGACAGGTCGGGGGTCATAAAAAACTACAAAACATTGACCAAAAATTCGAAAATAAACCAATAATGCAGCTAGATAGATATTTTAACAACAAATTCAGAGAGGTATTCCACTTTTAAATCGGGTAAAAATTTCAAAAGGTTTGGGATAAGCAGTGCTGGGATCTGGTCACTTTTCTGCAAACCCATTTTTTTGCAAATTTTAACAAGTCGGGGGTCATAAAAAACTACAAAATATTGACCAAAAAATTCGAAAATAAACCAATAATGCAGCTAGATAGATATTTTAATAACAAATTCAGAGAGGTATTCCACTTTTAAATCGGGTAAAAATTTCAAAAGTTATGGGCTAAGCAGTGCTGGGATCTGGTCACTTTTCTGCAAACCCATTTTTTTTACAAATTTTGACAGGTCGGGGGTCATAAAAAATTACAAAATATTGACCAAAAATTCGAAAATAAACCAATAATGCAGCTAGATAGATATTCGAATAACAAATTCAGAGAGGTATTCCACTTTTAAATCGGGTAAAAATTTCAAAAGTTATGGGCTAAGCAGTGCTGGGATCTGGTCACTTTTCTGCAAACCCATTTTTTGCAAATTTTGACAGGTCGGGGGTCATAAAAAACTACAAAATATTGACCAAAAATTCGAAAATAAACCAATAATGCAGCTAGATAGATATTTTAACAACAAATTCAGAGAGGTATTCCACTTTTAAATCGGGTAAAAATTTCAAAAGTTTGGGCTAAGCAGTGCTGGGATCTTGTCACTTTTCTGCAAACCCATTTTTTGCAAATTTTGACAGGTCGGGGGTCATAAAAAACTACAAAATATTGACCAAAAATTCGAAAATAAACCAATAATGCAGCTAGATAGATATTCGAATAACAAATTCAGAGAGGTATTCCACTTTTAAATCGGGTAAAAATTTCAAAAATTTGGGCTAAGCAGTGCTGGGATCTGGTCACTTTTCTGCAAACCCATTTTTTTGCAAATTTTAACAAGTCGGGGGTCATAAAAAACTACAAAATATTGACCAAAAATTCGAAAATAAACCAACAATGCAGCTAGATAGATATTTTAATAACAAATTCAGAGAGGTATTCCACTTTTAAATCGGGTAAAAATTTCAAAAGTTATGGGCTAAGCAGTGCTGGGATCTGGTCACTTTTCTGCAAACCCATTTTTTTTACAAATTTTGACAGGTCGGGGGTCATAAAAAATTACAAAATATTGACCAAAAATTCGAAAATAAACCAATAATGCAGCTAGATAGATATTTTAACAACAAATTCAGAGAGGTATTCCACTTTTAAATCGGGTAAAAATTTCAAAAGGTTTGGGATAAGCAGTGCTGGGATCTGGTCACTTTTCTGCAAACCCATTTTTTTTGCAAATTTTAACAAGTCGGGGGTCATAAAAAACTACAAAATATTGACCAAAAATTCGAAAATAAACCAATAATGCAGCTAGATAGATATTTTAATAACAAATTCAGAGAGGTATTCCACTTTTAAATCGGGTAAAAATTTCAAAAGTTATGGGCTAAGCAGTGCTGGGATCTGGTCACTTTTCTGCAAACCCATTTTTTTTACAAATTTTGACAGGTCGGGGGTCATAAAAAATTACAAAATATTGACCAAAAATTCGAAAATAAACCAATAATGCAGCTAGATAGATATTCGAATAACAAATTCAGAGAGGTATTCCACTTTTAAATCGGGTAAAAATTTCAAAAGTTATGGGCTAAGCAGTGCTGGGATCTGGTCACTTTTCTGCAAACCCATTTTTTGCAAATTTTGACAGGTCGGGGGTCATAAAAAACTACAAAATATTGACCAAAAATTCGAAAATAAACCAATAATGCAGCTAGATAGATATTTTAACAACAAATTCAGAGAGGTATTCCACTTTTAAATCGGGTAAAAATTTCAAAAGTTTGGGCTAAGCAGTGCTGGGATCTGGTCACTTTTCTGCAAACCCATTTTTTGCAAATTTTGACAGGTCGGGGGTCATAAAAAACTACAAAATATTGACCAAAAATTCGAAAATAAACCAATAATGCAGCTAGATAGATATTTTAACAACAAATTCAGAGAGGTATTTCACTTTTAAATCGGGTAAAAATTTCAAAAGTTTGGGCTAAGCAGTGCTGGGATCTGGTCACTTTTCTGCAAACCCATTTTTTTGCAAATTTTAACAAGTCGGGGGTCATAAAAAACTACAAAATATTGACCAAAAATTCGAAAATAAACCAATAATGCAGCTAGATAGATATTTTAATAACAAATTCAGAGAGGTATTCCACTTTTAAATCGGGTAAAAATTTCAAAAGTTATGGGCTAAGCAGTGCTGGGATCTGGTCACTTTTCTGCAAACCCATTTTTTGCAAATTTTGACAGGTCGGGGGTCATAAAAAACTACAAAATATTGACCAAAAATTCGAAAATAAACCAATAATGCAGCTAGATAGATATTCGAATAACAAATTCAGAGACGTATTCCACTTTTAAATCGGGTAAAAATTTCAAAAGTTTGGGCTAAGCAGTGCTGGGATCTGGTCACTTTTCTGCAAACCCATTTTTTGCAAATTTTGACAGGTCGGGGGTCATAAAAAACTACAAAATATTGACCAAAAATTCGAAAATAAACCAATAATGCAGCTAGATAGATATTTTAACAACAAATTCAGAGAGGTATTCCACTTTTAAATCGGGTAAAAATTTCAAAAGTTTGGGCTAAGCAGTGCTGGGATCTGGTCACTTTTCTGCAAACCCATTTTTTGCAAATTTTGACAGGTCGGGGGTCATAAAAAACTACAAAATATTGACCAAAAATTCGAAAATAAACCAATAATGCAGCTAGATAGATATTCGAATAACAAATTCAGAGAGGTATTCCACTTTTAAATCGGGTAAAAATTTCAAAAGTTTGGGCTAAGCAGTGCTGGGATCTGGTCACTTTTCTGCAAACCCATTTTTTGCAAATTTTGACAGGTCGGGGGTCATAAAAAATGACGAAACATTGACCAAAAATTCGAAAATAAACCAATAATGCAGCTAGATAGATATTTTAACAACAAATTCAGAGAGGTATTCCACTTTTAAATCGGGTAAAAATTTCAAAAGTTTGGGCTAAGCAGTGCTGGGATCTGGTCACTTTTCTGCAAACCCATTTTTTGCAAATTTTAACAAGTCGGGGGTCATAAAAAACTACAAAATATTGACCAAAAATTCGAAAATAAACCAATAATGCAGCTAGATAGATATTTTAATAACAAATTCAGAGAGGTATTCCACTTTTAAATCGGGTAAAAATTTCAAAAGTTTGGGCTAAGCAGTGCTGGGATCTGGTCACTTTTCTGCAAACCCATTTCTTTGCAAATTTTAACAATTCGGGGGTCATAAAAAATTACAAAATATTGACCAAAAATTCGAAAATAAACCAATAATGCAGCTAGATAGATATTTTAATAACAAATTCAGAGAGGTATTCCACTTTTAAATCGGGTAAATATTTCAAAAGTTATGGGCTAAGCAGTGCTGGGATCTGGTCACTTTTCTGCAAACCCATTTTTTTACAAATTTTGACAGGTCGGGGGTCATAAAAAATTACAAAATATTGACCAAAAATTCGAAAATAAACCAATAATGCAGCTAGATAGATATTTTAACAACAAATTCAGAGAGGTATTCCACTTTTAAATCGGGTAAAAATTTCAAAAGTTTGGGCTAAGCAGTGCTGGGATCTGGTCACTTTTCTGCAAACCCATTTTTTGCAAATTTCGACAGGTCGGGGGTCATAAAAAACTACAAAATATTGACCAAAAATTCGAAAATAAACCAATAATGCAGCTAGATAGATATTTTAACAACAAATTCAGAGAGGTATTCCACTTTTAAATCGGGTAAAAATTTCAAAAGTTTGGGCTAAGCAGTGCTGGGATCTGGTCACTTTTCTGCAAACCCATTTTTTTGCAAATTTTGACAGGTCGGGGGTCATAAAAAACTACAAAATATTGACCAAAAATTCGAAAATAAACCAATAATGCAGCTAGATAGATATTCGAATAACAAATTCAGAGAGGTATTCCACTTTTAAATCGGGTAAAAATTTCAAAAGTTTGGGCTAAGCAGTGCTGGGATCTGGTCACTTTTCTGCAAACCCATTTTTTGCAAATTTTGACAGGTCGGGGGTCATAAAAAACTACAAAATATTGACCAAAAATTCGAAAATAAACCAATAATGCAGCTAGATAGATATTTTAACAACAAATTCAGAGAGGTATTCCACTTTTAAATCGGGTAAAAATTTCAAAAGTTTGGGCTAAGCAGTGCTGGGATCTGGTCACTTTTCTGCAAACCCATTTTTTGCAAATTTTAACAAGTCGGGGGTCATAAAAAACTACAAAATATTGACCAAAAATTCGAAAATAAACCAATAATGCAGCTAGATAGATATTTTAATAACAAATTCAGAGAGGTATTCCACTTTTAAATCGGGTAAAAGTTTCAAAAGTTATGGGCTAAGCAGTGCTGGGTTCTGGTCACTTTTCTGCAAACCCATTTTTTGCAAATTTTGACAGGTCGGGGGTCATAAAAAACTACAAAATATTGACCAAAAATTCGAAAATAAACCAATAATGCAGCTAGATAGATATTTTAACAACAAATTCAGAGAGGTATTCCACTTTTAAATCGGGTAAAAATTTCAAAAGTTTGGGCTAAGCAGTGCTGGGATCTGGTCACTTTTCTGCAAACCCATTTTTTGCAAATTTTGACAGGTCGGGGGTCATAAAAAACTACAAAACATTGACCAAAAATTCGAAAATAAACCAATAATGCAGCTAGATAGATATTTTAACAACAAATTCAGAGAGGTATTCCACTTTTAAATCGGGTAAAAATTTCAAAAGTTTGGGCTAAGCAGTGCTGGGATCTGGTCACTTTTCTGCAAACCCATTTTTTGCAAATTTTGACAGGTCGGGGGTCATAAAAAACTACAAAACATTGACCAAAAATTCGAAAATAAACCAATGATGTAGCTAGATAGATATTTTAACAACAAATTCAGAGAGGTATTCCACTTTTAAATCGGGTAAAAATTTCAAAAGTTTGGGCTAAGCAGTGCTGGGATCTTGTCACTTTTCTGCAAACCCATTTTTTGCAAATTTTGACAGGTTGGGGGTCATAAAAAAATACAAAATATTGACCAAAAATTCGAAAATAAACCAATAATGCAGCTAGATAGATATTCGAATAACAAATTCAGAGAGGTATTCCACTTTTAAATCGGGTAAAAATTTCAAAAGTTTGGGCTAAGCAGTGCTGGGATCTGGTCACTTTTCTGCAAACCCATTTTTTGCAAATTTTGACAGGTCGGGGGTCATAAAAAATTAAAAAATATTGACCAAAAATTCGAAAATAAACCAATAATGCAGCTAGATAGATATTTTAATAGCAAATTCAGAGAGGTATTCCACTTTTAAATCGGGTAAAAATTTCAAAAGGTTTGGGATAAGCAGTGCTGGGATCTGGTTACTTTTCTGCAAACCCATTTTTTGCAAATTGTAACAAGTCGGGGGTCATAAAAAACTACAAAATATTGACCAAAAATTCGGAAATAAACCAATAATGCAGCTAGATAGATATTTTAATAACAAATTCAGAGAGGTATTCCACTTTTAAATCGGGTAAAAATTTCAAAAGTTATGGGCTAAGCAGTGCTGGGATCTGGTCACTTTTCTGCAAACCCATTTTTTGCAAATTTTGACAGGTCGGGGGTCATAAAAAATGACGAAACATTGACAAAAATTCGAAAATAAACCAATGATGTAGCTAGATAGATATTTTAATAACAAATTCAGAGAGGCATTCCACTTTTAAATCGGGTAAAAATTTCAAAAGTTTGGGCTAAGCAGTGCTGGGATCTGGTCGCTTTTCGGCAAACCCATTTTTTGCAAATTTTGACAGGTCGGGGGTCATAAAAAATTACAAAATATTGACCAAAAATTCGAAAATAAACCAATAATGCAGCTAGATAGATATTTTAATAACAAATTCAGAGAGGTATTCCACTTTTAAATCGGGTAAAAATTTCAAAAGTTATGGGCTAAGCAGTGCTGGGATCTGGTCACTTTTCTGCAAACCCATTTTTTGCAAATTTTGACAGGTCGGGGGTCATAAAAAATGACGAAACATTGACAAAAAATTCGAAAATAAACCAATGATGTAGCTAGATAGATATTTTAATAACAAATTCAGAGAGGCATTCCACTTTTAAATCGGGTAAAAATTTCAAAAGTTATGGGATAAGCAGTGCTGGGATCTGGTCGCTTTTCTGCAAACCCATTTTTTGCAAATTTTGACAGGTCGGGGGTCATAAAAAATTACAAAATATTGACCAAAAATTCGAAAATAAACCAATAATGCAGCTAGATAGATATTCGAATAACAAATTCAGAGAGGTATTCCACTTTTAAATCGGGTAAAAATTTCAAAAGTTTGGGCTAAGCAGTGCTGGGATCTGGTCACTTTTCTGCAAACCCATTTTTTGCAAATTTTGACAGGTCGGGGGTCATAAAAAACTACAAAATATTGACCAAAAATTCGAAAATAAACCAATAATGCAGCTAGATAGATATTCGAATAACAAATTCAGAGAGGTATTCCACTTTTAAATCGGGTAAAAATTTCAAAAGTTTGGGCTAAGCAGTGCTGGGATCTGGTCACTTTTCTGCAAACCCATTTTTTGCAAATTTTGACAGGTCGGGGGTCATAAAAAATGACGAAACATTGACCAAAAATTCGAAAATAAACCAATGATGTAGCTAGATAGATATTTTAATAACAAATTCAGAGAGGCATTCCACTTTTAAATCGGGTAAAAATTTCAAAAGTTATGGGATAAGCAGTGCTGGGATCTGGTCACTTTTCTGCAAACCCATTTTTTTGCAAATTTTGACAGGTCGGGGGTCATAAAAAATTACAAAATATTGACCAAAAATTCGAAAATAAACCAATAATGCAGCTAGATAGATATTTTAACAACAAATTCAGAGAGGTATTCCACTTTTAAATCGGGTAAAAATTTCAAAAGTTTGGGCTAAGCAGTGCTGGGATCTTGTCACTTTTCTGCAAACCCATTTTTTGCAAATTTTGACAGGTCGGGGGTCATAAAAAATTACAAAATATTGACCAAAAATTCGAAAATAAACCAATAATGCAGCTAGATAAATATTTTAAGAACAAATTCAGAGAGGCATTCCACTTTTAAATCGGGTAAAAATTTCAAAAGTTATGGGATAAGCAGTGCTGGGATCTGGTCACTTTTCTGCAAACCCATTTTTTTGCAAATTTTGACAGGTCGGGGGTCATAAAAAATTACAAAATATTGACCAAAAATTCGAAAATAAACCAATAATGCAGCTAGATAGATATTTTAACAACAAATTCAGAGAGGTATTCCACTTTTAAATCGGGTAAAAATTTCAAAAGTTTGGGCTAAGCAGTGCTGGGATCTGGTCACTTTTCTGCAAACCCATTTTTTGCAAATTTTGACAGGTCGGGGGTCATAAAAAACTACAAAATATTGACCAAAAATTCGAAAATAAACCAATAATGCAGCTAGATAGATATTCGAATAACAAATTCAGAGAGGTATTCCACTTTTAAATCGGGTAAAAATTTCAAAAGTTTGGGCTAAACAGTGCTGGGATCTGGTCACTTTTCTGCAAACCCATTTTTCGCAAATTTTGACAGGTCGGGGGTCATAAAAAATTACAAAATATTGACCAAAAATTCGAAAATAAACCAATAATGCAGCTAGATAGATATTTTAATAACAAATTCAGAGAGGTATTCCACTTTTAAATCGGGTAAAAATTTCAAAAGTTTGGGCTAAGCAGTGCTGGGATCTGGTCACTTTTCTGCAAACCCATTTTTTGCAAATTTTGACAGGTCGGGGGTCATAAAAAACTACAAAATATTGACCAAAAATTCGAAAATAAACCAATGATGTAGCTAGATAGATGTTTTAATAACAAATTCAGAGAGGCATTCCACTTTTAAATCGGGTAAAAATTTCAAAAGTTTGGGCTAAGCAGTGCTGGGATCTGGTCACTTTTCTGCAAACCCATTTTTTGCAAATTTTGACAGGTCGGGGGTCATAAAAAATTAAAAAATATTGACCAAAAATTCGAAAATAAACCAATAATGCAGCTAGATAGATATTTTAATAGCAAATTCAGAGAGGTATTTCACTTTTAAATCGGGTAAAAATTTCAAAAGGTTTGGGATAAGCAGTGCTGGGATCTGGTCACTTTTCTGCAAACCCATTTTTTGCAAATTTTAACAAGTCGGGGGTCATAAAAAACTACAAAATATTGACCTGTAAGGGTTTGTAAAAACGCCTTACAAGTTTGAGTGCAGGAGAGCCGCATAGCAACAGCGGGATGCGCGGCATGCAGAGGAAAAAGGGAAATAGCGGTGCAAAGGACTTTGGACTCGATGCTGCGGTGAGTCTGCAGACTTTGGACCCAAT
Organism: Drosophila ficusphila; assembly: GCF_018152265.1. NCBI lineage: Eukaryota > Metazoa > Arthropoda > Insecta > Diptera > Drosophilidae > Drosophila > Drosophila ficusphila. Next base: position 30,911 of record NW_025064498.1, read on the forward strand.
AACGGTGAGTCTGCGGACTTCGGACCAGCACAAAGAGGAGAGACCGTGAACTAACGGGACTTGTGCTGC
>NW_025064499.1:0-552 GCF_018152265.1 Drosophila ficusphila
ATCACCATCGATGATTTTAAAATGATGTTGTTTATTGACACATTTCTATAGATTGCTAAATTCGAAATCAAATCTAAAGGCTTTGCTCGGATTTTAATTACTACCACGAATATCTTTTACATGCATTTCAAACAAAATATTTAGATTCCTCGAAAACGGTATGGTGTTTTATTTCTACTTATATCAAATCCATGCGAAGTATGAATACAGAATGGGCTTCGCGGACTCAATCAGCAATGTAGCAGCGAAGCAACAGACAACAGCTAATGCTACATTGTGCTGTAAGTTATTTTGTAACACAAATTCAACACAAAGGTTTGAGCGTTAAATGCAGCGATCTAGCAACGACTAATAACTATTTTCTGCAATGCAGCTGCATGGGCTTGACAAAAAGAGACGTACGAAGTGATAAATGATAAGAGGAAGAACAAAGCGATGGTTAAGTGGTGCCTCATAAGTGCAAAATTTAAGGATTGCCTCGCAGGGCAGTTACAATAGTTTTTATGTTAAAGAAAACAAACGAGATGTTATTTAAGGGGTTATATACCTTTT
>NW_025064500.1:0-302 GCF_018152265.1 Drosophila ficusphila
AAACAGTCTATTATAGTCGAACAAAGTACTCTGAAAGGAAACTCATGCACGTTATAATAAATCATACAAAGATTTAAAACTAAAGGAACATAATTTCTAGTAAATCTACTTGGAACCGAGAAATTTGGTAATAACTAACAAGTAAGCACTGTCAATTTCACCACGGATAAGATTGTGAATGAAAAGAGTAGGGAGACCAGGGGGGTTTTGAGACAGCAGGTTTTGTTTGACAAAAAAATATAATAGAAAAGCCATTTTCTGCCCGTACAAATTTTAAATCATAGTTCAGTGTATTTACTCAG
>NW_025064501.1:0-1169 GCF_018152265.1 Drosophila ficusphila
AATGTTCGGGGGGTTGTGAGACACAAATTTATAAGAATGAAAAATGGCTTCATTTTATCAAAATTGTTTATTTTAATCTTTAATAAGGCATCTTTTGTGGTCTGCAATTTATTCAAATTGAAAAATTTCGACTTTTTCTCGATAGCAACCTCTTTTATAGCAGCCACAAAAACATTGACATCAATCGCAGATTTGGCAGTCTGACTATACTTATGACGTACCATGATGACTAAAAGAAAGAAAAACGATCATCAAAAACACTGAATCCATCAAAATATCAAAATTATCATTAAACGTTTTGGTTGTGTACAGAAACACTATATCAGGCTATAGAATACAATTTTATGTTCCTAGATGACGCGGTAATAGAATGTCTCATAACCCCCGAGAACGTTGTCTCACGACCCCCCAATAGCTATATTTTAAATATGGCTACTGCTTTACGGACCATTAAATGTTTAAGTAAAATTTGTTCCGTGTGTCAAAAGGCTACTCCGCAAGGAATGTTTCGGATGTATGCACTCTCGCAAATAGCTTGTAAAACAATAAAAAGCTTTTTTGGACTGATTCTGTACGATCAGCGTGAACTCCGTATTGGGGACTCCATACGGGTGCCCCATACTCAGAGAGGATAGGCCGGACCAACGATATAAATAAAGTCCTGGTAAGTAAGTATCCTTAAATTCCTTTGACCATCGTTTAATAAATCCAAGCATTCCCCTAGCCTTATTAACCATGTTCGAAATATAAAGTGAAAATTTAAGCTAAGGGTCCAAGAGGACGGCAAGATCGTCAACAAACGTTATTCTTTCCAAGGCATTACCATTTAGCGAATAAGGTGACATTATGCGGATTTACCCGACAAAAACGTCATCGAAAGCTTGCATTTAGAGCTGTTTAATTTCAGTAAATTGTCGTGACACCAGTTTAGAAAATTGTTTGAGTCTGCTTGAAAGGTTTGAATGGCGGGAGTATTCATTATACTGCAGACGAAGTTTCCATCATCCGCGTACACATAAGTACGAGGGAATGCAATGACCAATGGAAGATCATTAATGAACAGGGTAAAAAGTAATGGTCCCAGGTGGCTTCCTTGTGGTACACGAGGGGTAACTCTGTGGAGACTACTTAAGAAATTTTTGAAAATCAATCTTTGTGTGCAGCCACTA
>NW_025064502.1:0-656 GCF_018152265.1 Drosophila ficusphila
ACGAAAATCCCTCGATGACATCCACCAGTTCCGACTTCCGTACCGTGGCGGCCATCATTGATCCTTGATTCTTCAATTAGGACCTTTTCATCAAGAACGAAATGTGAATTTTGGGCCAGGTCTCTTCTCCATTCTTCAAAAAGGATGGTCCAGTAAACCAGATTGAATCGCTAATTTCCTCTATGTCTGCAACCTCTTGATACAATATCTGGCTCCTGTTGTTGGGATATTACAGTTTCTCCTTAACTTCACTTAATTTCAAGCACTTATTCGGGAGACGAATATCGACAGCCAAATAGTATTTGGATGGGATCGAACTAAATGCAACGTAACTTCCGAGTCTGACCAATAGACTATCCGTTCGATAGGACCTTTGGGAATAGGGTTTGATTCTGTGACAGAGATCTGCGAGAAGGTGAGTGTACAGAGCAACTCAAGCCTTTGGGAGTTAGTTTTAGTCTTGAGCGGCGCTACTTTTAGATTTTGAAGTCAGTAATGACAGTTTAATACCTCTCTGCAGTTTTGCTACGAATATAGACGCAAGCTCCATAAGCTCTCATGGATGCGTCGGCAAAGGCATGCAATTGAACCGGTGACATCGGATCGGTGTGCACATACCGCGGAATTGATATCTCTTCCAACGAGACAATGTATTT
>NW_025064503.1:0-36912 GCF_018152265.1 Drosophila ficusphila
TGATCCAGAGCTCCAAAGCGGAAGCGAAGTATAGTCTAATTGTTCTTCCCACTTTCTTTTTGTTCCTGCATCGACTTTGCTCATGATTAGATGAATGAGGATGGCATTCGTTATACGTTTGTCATCCCCAATGGACAGCAACGAGTCATACAGAGCTCTGACTGTGTCGATCAGGTTTCTCAAGGCTGTGGCGGATGGCTGGGACATTTTTGGCATTTTAAAAAGTGTCGATATATTGTCGAAGAAAATCAGACAATCGTTATCGTACACCCGCTTCAGGCTAGCCAGGGCCTTGGGATAGTTGGCCGCGGTCACTTGAAATGCCCTGACTGTGCCTAAAGCGTCTCCAGCTAGACACGATATCAAACGGTTAAATTTTTCAATATCGTGCAGAGTGTCATCTTTGTCGACAAACGTTTCGAAAAGGCTTATAATATTTTTAAACTCGGAGTGCATTCCGCTAAATGTTGGAAGTGACACGCTCGGCAGGCGGCATTGGGGAGTGCGCCTTGCCGGTGGAGCGGATTCATCGACGCTCGCACGGCTTCTTTTGTTTATAAGGGAAATTAGCAGCAACTTGGCCAATACTGCGGTCTCTTCCAATTCTTCCCGGAACAAATCTTCTGGGTCTCTTGCTTCGATTTGATTCTGGATTGTCGAAGCATTTTCAATGTGCGAACTTAATATTTCCAAACGACATTCTAATTCGACTGGATTCAACGATAATCTGCCCTCTTCCAAATATTGTTGAGTTCGGGATATACTTCGCATAATTCCGTCTCGTTTATTTTTAAGCGCTTCGATTTCCTTGTTGCTCATTGTGATTTATTATTTAATTAAATTTGGTTTGGAATCGAAAGGCTGGGAATTAATTTTTATTCAAATAACAAAAATTAAAAACTGCGTAAAGTCGAGGCGTCGTGAAAATTCGTGGAAAAGGAAGTTTTCGAGAATTGGCGAAAAGATCGCGGGTCGATGGCGTCACACAGACAATCATAACGACGTGAAAAGTGGCAACTGCGCATTTACTTACACATAACGATCGTCAAATCGGTGTAAGTATGTGTGTGGAACACGAGCAGGAGTGTGCAAGCGAGATGGAATATTGACGGCGTCGAGGGAGTTGCAGTTAAAGAGGTGCAAATCTAACGACACAGAGGTCGTGGATTGGCAGGCTGCAACAACAACAACGGCTAGAGAGTCGTGAAGCAGTGCGATACAGAGGTCGACTGGTGACGGCGGCGAGGGAGTTGCAGTCGAAGAGGTGCGAATCTAACGATACAGAGGTCGTAGATTGGCAGGCTGCAACAACAATTGTCGATCAATGGCGAAGCAGTGCGACACAGGGGGTCCACTCTAGCAAAAAGAGGTGACAGCGGCGAGGGAGTTGCAGTTGAAGAGGTGCGAATCTAACGATACAGAGGTCGTAGGTTAGCAGGCTGCAACAACAATTGTCTGTCAGTGGCGAAGCAGTGCGACACAGGGGGTCCACTGTAGCAACAACAAGAGGTGACGGCGTCGAGGGAGTTGCAGTTGAAGAGGTGCGAATCTAACGATACAGAGGTCGTGGATTGGCAGGCTGCAACAACAATTGTCGGTCAGTGGCGAAGCAGTGCGACACAGGGAATCCACTGTAGCAACAACAAGAGGTGACGGCGTCGAGGGAGTTGCAGTTGAAGAGGTGCGAATCTAACGATACAGAGGTCGTAGATTGGCAGGCTGCAACAACAATTGTCGGTCAATGGCGAAGCAGTGCGACACAGGGGGTCCACTCTAGCAACAACAAGAAGTAACAGCGGCGAGGAAGTTCCAGTGGAAAAGTGGCAACCGCGCATGTACTTACACATAACGATAGTCAAATCGGTGTGAGTATGTGTGTGAACCACTAAGCAGGAGTGTGCGAACAAGAGGTGACAGCGGCGAGGGAGTTGCAGTTGAAGAGCGTCAAATCTAGCGATTCAGAGGTCGTAGATTGGCAGGCTGCAACAACAATTGTCGGTCAATGGCGAAGCAGTGCGACACAGAGGTCCACTACAGCAACAATAACTGCCGGAGGGCAGTAAAGCAGTGTATTCGAGGAGTCTGCGAGGGAGTTGCAGCTGAAGAGCGTCAAATCTAGCGACACAGAGGTCGTAGATTGGCAGGCTGCAACAACAATTATCGGTCAGTGGCGAAGCAGTGCGACATAGAGGTCCACTCCAGCAACAACGACTGCCGGAGGGCGGTAAAGCAGTGCGACAAGGAGGTCGTACATTGGCAGGCTGCAACAACAACAACGGCTAGAGAGCCGTAAAGCAGTGCGACACAGAGGTCGGTGGCTACAACTAAGAGGAGTGACATCGTCGAGGGAGTTGCAGTCGAGGAACGCCAATTCTGGGCAACACGAGGTTGTAGACTGGCAGACTGTTCCAACAACAACAAACTAGCAAGCAGTGATATCGACAAGGAATCGGTTAAGTAGAGCTACGTGAGAGCTATGGATGTCAAAACAATATTGTCTTTAAGAGTGGAGGAGTTGCGGCAACACTTAAGAGCTTTAGAGTTAGAGTCCACCGGTAGGAAATCCGTGCTACAGGATAGGCTATTAGAGCATTACAATTTAGGAGAAGTCGAGGAGGACGAAGAAGAAGAGCAAGAGACGCACTCAGTTAAGTCTAGCGAGTATCAAGAAGCAGGGACTGATGGTTTTAAGAGCGCATCAAGATTTACGCTCCAAGATGTTCAAGATAGTTTATCACATTTTTCAGGATCAGATCAACCAGATATCAGTCAGTGGGTATCTGAATTTGAAGATTGTGCTGCAACGGTAGGTTGGGATAGCGTACAGAAGTACATCTACGGGAAGCAGTTGTTGCAAGGAGCGGCAAAATTGTTTGTGAGAGGTCTAACAGGGGTAAGAGGATGGGAACAATTGAAAGCAAAGCTGAGAGCCGAGTTTGGCAAAACAATGTGTGCAGCTGAAGTACATAAACAACTGAGGAACAGATTAAAACTTGATAAAGAGTCGTTAAGTGAGTATCTGTATAGCCTGATTGAGATTGGAAAGCAAGTCAGATTAGACGAAGCAAGTGTCATATTGTACTTCGTGGATGGTGTTCCAGATAGTAAATTAAACAAGAGTAACTTGTACCGGTGCAGGACGCTTAATGAATTGAAAGCAGAGATAAACATTTACGAAAGGATCAAGGAGAGTACCGAGAGCGGCAGTATAAGAACACCAATTCCCCAGATTAAGAAGAAATGTTTTAAATGTGACAAAGAGGGACACTTTTCGAAGGAATGTAGTGAGGCAGTCTTATGCTTTAAATGCAATAAAACTGGTCACATTGCTAAGGATTGCATCCAGGAGAAAACAATCGAAAGGAATGAGAAAGTAGGTGTTTTGAAGTCTAGATCGATGTCAAAAGACGGAATCAATACGGTCATATGCGTAAATGACGTACATTTTGTCGCAATGATAGACTCAGGATGCGATCTGAGTTTGATGAGGGAAGATCTAATGGAAAAGCTAAAAGGAGTTAGTCTAAGGAAGGAGACAAAGAGCTTGCGAGGCATAGGGACTGGAGAAATTAAAACGATCGGACAGTTTAAGACAGTAGTGTCAGCAGGGGATGTTGGCTTTAACGTAACTTTTAATGTAATCAAACAAAAAGACATTGAGTATGCAGCCATCATTGGAAACGACGTTTTGAAGGAAGTAGATATCATTTTTAGTTCAGGTGGAGTACAATTCAGGAAAAAAGAAGTATCAGAGATATTTAAAGGATTGTGCGTGAACGAAATGATCACTGAACCTAAAACCTCAGATGAAGTGCAGTTAAATCATCCTAGTAAGGATTTGAGAGGTGAGGTTGAACAGTTCAAAGACAGCTACGAAGCAGAGAAAGAAATTGAGTCGCCACTGAAAATGGAAATTGTGCTTGAAGACGATTTTCCTGTTTATCAGTCCCCACGTAGAGATGAAGAAATCATATCACCCAGTAGTTCTCCGCATGCAGCACCAGTAGTTAGAGTTGGTAAGAAAGATGGTTCGAAGAGACTTCGTTGTGATTTCAGGATAGAAGAGGAGTCTATTTCTCCTTCAAAGGACAAATTTGAGGCGGTGTTACAGTTTCCGATTCCAAAAACGAAGAACCGCAAAAGAGGAAGATTGAAAAGAAAATCATGGACGATACGAGGTAGAGGTTGCCAAGAAGGTCCAAATCACACGTTTACAGCAGTAGAGTTTATGAAAGTGGGTTTAGTTCGGGGCGAACTAAGATTCAGGATGGCCGAATGTAGGATTGGTATAGGATAGTAGGATATCCCTACTGTGTGTTAGTTAAGGATCTAGTATTAAGCATGAAGTATTTAGTATTTAAGTATTAATGTTAAGGATGTTAAGCTTTTAGGAATACGACCACACTCGAGAATAAGTTACAGAACCGACAAGTTGAAGCTAAGCAAAAGAGTGTAAAAGAAGTTGTAAAAGAAGTTGAAGAAATATAAAGAGGAAAACGCGAAGTGTTCTGCAATTAATAAAAGCATTAAGAAGATCCTGGAAGTTCTATTAAATAAACATTTGTGGGTGACTTTTATAAGTTATACCCTACATGGATGTACGGCTCCCAGTTATGGGGGAACGCCAGCAATAGCAACATTGACATAGTTCAAAGAGTTCAGTCGAAGATCTTGAGAGCAATCACCGGGGCACCGTGGTACGTTCGCAACGAAATCATACACCGCGACTTAAACATTCTACCAGTCAATGAAGTGATCGCTGAACAGAAGGTAAAGTACTTAACCAAGCTATCGGTGCACCCTAACCACCTGGCAAGAGGTCTAACAAGGTTGAGCAACCAATCACGCCTTCGTCGCAATGACTTAGCCACCCAGCGACCGACCTGAGGGACGCGCAACCAGAATGCAGTCTTAGTATACTGTTAGTTAAATTTTAATGTTAAGATTCGCCAACTTATTGTTAGTCTCAAAATTAAGAGTAGATTCAATAAATAAAAGCAAAGCTATAAAAAAAAAAAAGATGGCCAGTAAGTTGGTTCTCCTGTGCTTATTGTACGGCTATTATTGGCTTTGATAGCTTCGTATAGTTGTCTTCCCTTTGCATTTGTCAGACGCGATCCCCACATGGCATTCTTGGATTCCCAAGCGATTTTAGGTAGTCAAGGTATTGTTACTTCGTGTTAATAAATTTGGGTGGGCAGTAAACAGACGAGATGATTAGTTGTCCCGATTGGTCCGAGATTGATATTGTCGTTGCTTGTATGTTTGCAGCCCTTGAGCATTCTTCCTCTACACATTTTAGGTAATTTTTGATTATGATCGTTGTGCCTCCATGGGCTTTGTTGTCTGGGTGGTTTGTGTAGAATATGGTATAGTCAAGAATGCTGATGTATGTTTTGTCTGTGGCGTGGGTCTCTGAGATGAGCATTATGTCAATCTGGTTTTCTTATAGGAAGTTCTTTATTATTCTTTATTAATAATATGGCGCGATAGTCCATTAGCATTCCAGATTGCGATAATAAAATTATTGTTTGATACAAGTATAGTAACTATGTTCATCATGCTTGACATCTGTGCAATCAGTTGTTTCATAAGTGTCTTCAGCTCTTGCATGTCCTCTTGTTGTTGGTTATTGTTTGCGTTTTTTGGGATGAACGGCTCGTCGTTGTGTAGGAAAGTTTGGTGGGTTGATGTTGGAGGTTTGTGTTTTTGTAGAGCTTCTGCGTATGATATTTTGGGATTGATCAAGTCAGGTGTAGTTTTTGTGGCAATTTCGGGTGACGTTAGGATTTGTGGTATTTCTTTTTGCCGGAGACTAGGATATTTTTTGAGTTGTAGGGCTTTGTAGACCATACAGCCTTTATAGTTGGAGGTGTGGTTCTCGCATTTTATTTGGCTCTTGTCAGAGGTGGTTATTTGTAAGTGGCAGTTGGCTGATTGGTGCTTACCAGCGCATTTTACGCAAATGGGATCTCTCGTACAGTAGTTTCTTGTGTGTCCGTATTTTTGGCAGTTTGTACATTGAGGTATTATACGTTTTTGGTGCGGTGGCTCAAAAAAAAACTTTGCAGTGTAGTAAATGGCTTATTTTGTATATGTCTTTATTGTTGTCTTGCGTTTTAAGTTCAATTGAGAAGAGGGGGAGTGGCTTTTTTGTGTCATTTCGTTGAATGTTGTGGATGTTTAGTACTGTGTGCTCAAGGTCGGCTAGTTCGTTAATTATTTCGTTTTTTTCGGTAGCATGATGTACGTGGCGGAGTATTACTTTAAATCCTCTCTGATCTTTCGGTCTGTACGTGTAAAATTTGGTCTCTTTGTCTTTAAGTAACTTTACTTTTACTTTCTTGTGGTTGTATTTTTATTTCGTTCGTTGAGAGTGCTTTTCGTTCGAACTTTGTCTCGGGCAGTGAGTTAAGTGCAGTTGTTAGTGCGTGAATATTTTCCACATTTTGTACGTAGATCGGTGGAGGTTTGGGTTTTCGCTGTGGTATTTGCGTGGTTAGGTTCCGATCTGTCCCATTGTCGCTTTGAGCTTTATCGTCTTGCTCATGCGCCAGCAACTCAAAGCGGTTGTTTGAGCGTGGTTCTGCTAGCTAGTACTCTTTGAGTGTCTTTTGAGTGGCTCTTTGGTTTTTGCTCCGTTGTTTTTTGGTTGAGTTCGTGTGTTCGTTTACTTGTCCAAGCGACGGTCTATCACGAGTCCGTTTAAGGCTTTGTTGACTTAGTTGCGGCTTAATTTGTTCGGTGTTATCCACTGTTGTTGTAATAGAACAGAACGGTCCGGAAGAGTAGCTTGTTGTAGTTGTTGTTGTTAGGGGTGCTGTCGTAGTTGTAGTTGTTGCAGATGTTGTGGAGAGTGGCAGAGACGATGTTAGAAGCGGGAGAGTAGAGATCGCGGGCAACGGTGAAGTGCCTTGCTCGCTCCAAGATAATTGCTCCTTAGGGAGAGCGGCTGGTGTGTTTGTGGTACCGTTTTGGTTGTGGTTGTTGTTGTTGGGTGTTGTTTGTAAAAGCGCGGGAGAGCAAGAGCGTGCTCTCTGAGGCTGCACTGAGAGGGTGCTATGTGCACTGTTGTTGTCGGCGGTTGATTTTACTGTAAAGTAAGCGTTGTTGATGCTTGAGCGAAGGCGCGCACTCTGAGTTTGAGTGCAACGCTCACTCATTTTGGCTTCAGGCTGCTTATTTGTTTATGTTAGGTATAATAAGGTAAACACAAGGGTTTTTTTTATATGGGAAAGCGTATTTTCGCTGGGGTTTGTTGGGGGCCTATAATTTCGCAGTTGGATGCTGGTAAAATAGGAGTTTTCACTGAGCGATTGAAAAACACGCCTATACATTGCGGCTTTTTGACTATGATGATGAGTTCAAGAAGTAAGAACAAAGTTAAACCTTCTGGGCAGCAACAACAGGCTGTCATTAAGATAGATTCCAGGACACAAAGACATATCCATGAATGAACTAGCCGATAGGCTAGCAAATCTAGGGGCGGAACGACCCCTTATAGGACCCGAACCTTATTGTGGCATAGGCAGACCCACAATCAAAGATTACCTAAGAAAGGAAGAGGTACAGATGAGGCAAGCCTGCTGGAAGAACACCACAAGCCAAAGACAAGCCAAAATCCTCATCGTCAATTATGACATGAAGAGGTTTAAGAAACTTATACCACTAGGGAAGAATTCACTTAGGGTAGTTACCGGTTTACCAACCGGACATTGCAGACTAAGGAGACACCTATATTATATAGGGATTGCAAACAGCAAGACATGCAGATTCTGTGATAGCGAGGATTAAACCTCCCTACACATAGTATCAGACTGCCCAGCACTAAGTAACCTGAGGAGTAGAACCCTCGGGTCCAGGTTTCTTACACTTGGGACCTCTGGAAGCATCGACCCAACAAAGCTCCTTAACTTTATCGGAGGAACCGGGTTGATGGGTGAGCTTTCAGCTCAGATAGGGGGTACAATAGATCCAGTTGGGTCGAGGTAACCTTACCGCCAAAAACCAAGCAAAAGTCCCAGAGCGCAAATATTTTTTAAAATTAGATGAGTTTCTTAGCAATCAGGGAATCATTATAAAATTTATGACAGATCGGTTTGTTTACCAGTGTTGCCAACTCTGAGTGGTCATTTATAGCAGTGGAAGCAAAAAAATAGCCAAAAATAACTACATTTCTTCAAAAATAGTAAATTAAAATAGCCGTTAGTTTTCAATAGTAAAATCTTATATTTTTGTACATTCAGTGTTGATTTTTTAATGATTCTTTTTCGTTAAGCAAATTGCTTAAAATTTGCCCAATTTGTACCTCCTCGGAACTCAAATTCTTTCCCATTGTACCAATCTGTGAAAGGCACTTATGGGGGACGGCGTACTGAAAACAGCATTTTTTTTTTTTTAGTTTCAACGTGCTATATAAAGTTTCACAACTTTGCATTCAATATGCACTTACAATATTTGCAAAATGCTTTTGATTTGTTAGTTAAATCTTTTGCAACACAGACCTTAAATTGGGGATCCTCCAACCAAGCATCGCGAACTTTTTGTTTATACATTTTAAGAAACAACCGCACAAACACAGTAATCGGTGAATTTGAATGTAGAGATGGTAGCATTGCGAGCGCGAAACGATGTTGAGAAAATACGAAGTACCCAAAAGCTACAAAAGGGTAAATAATATTTTAGTATTTAAAATACACAATTCGGTCACGCTGGGCGGTAAACATGGTGTCTATGTATCAATAGCCACAAACAACGTCTCTATTGCCAACATACGATTTCCGAAAATTTAATTTGATGGTCGACGGTTTTTTAGTCTACTATAAATAAATAAATAATATCAAATATTACAAATTATTTAAAATAGCTAAAAAATAGCACATTTTTTTTATGAAATAGCCAATATAACAGGCTCCTGCAAAATTGAGTGGTTTCTAGTTTCAGGTCATGCAAAATAGCCAAATCTGGCCAGAAAATAGCCAAGTTGGCAACACTGTTGTTTACTTTGTTTTAATTTCTCTTTTGGTCATTGCACTATGGGGCATTTGCCCACATTTTGTGGCCAAAACCCATTTTTTAGAAGTCGTTAAAAATTTTTTTTGTTAATTGCAATGAGTTAAGATAACATTGAGGTAAAATGTTACATACTTCAAATTTTAACAGACCGCACCACTGTTAAGATATCAGCTGTCAAAGTCAGCTGATTTTTGACAGAAGCACATGCTGTAAAATCGTTTGTATTTGTTCAAACTTTAAAAGGTTCAAAAAGCGCATTTAAAACCAATTTATGTAAAATGTGTGAATGGAAGTCGATTCAAAATGGTTTGTAATATGTGTTTGTGAGCTTGAATTCTAAAAATTCATTGTGGCGTCCCTATATTCTTGTGCAAGTTCTAACCTCAAAAATTTGAAGCGTAATCGTAAATTTTTGTTTTTAAATAGAGCAACAAAATGAGTCCAGCTGAGTCCAGCTCTAAAACTTGTTTTTTGTTGTATATTAATCAATTCTTCGTATACTCAGTTAATATAAAAGTGCACTTTTGCGCACTTTCTTCAAAATTTAACTTTTAAGGTGCTAACCTAGCAATAGAAATTTAACACAGTTTGAAAGAAGACATGGCACTTGGCCAAGCTCGTAAACATTTTTTACTACGAAAAACGCTAAAAACTAGGTGGACCATCAAAAATATGTCTGAAAAACATTAACATATTAACTAAAAGTAAAGTTTTATGTTTTTTTTGGTACAGGGTCTAAAAAAGTGTTCCGCAAAATACAAAAAAAATCGATATAATTATAAAAAAAGTTAGGACAACGAATTTTTTTAAAAATGGTTTTGTTTAAAAATTCTAGTCAGAAAATAAAAGAAAAAAAATTTTTTTAATATTATTCATTAAAAAAATTTTTTTTAATCTAAAAAATGGGCGAAGCCACTCCTATTTTTCCTAAAATACATGCCTTATTTTATTATTAACTCGAATCAAAAAACAGATCCCAAAAATGTTGATTAGTTTTCAAGTTATTAAATAATGCCACAAAAACTGGTCGTTTGCCCCATAGTGTATTGGTGAGAGGCTGGCCAAAGGAATCTGATATACTCAATATATACCGTTCTCACATGCAAAAGCAGCTTACGCGTAAGATATCATATCTCAAAATATACGTTAATTTGGTGAGACTTCGGTTTTCGGTGCACATTCTCTGTACATTTTTTTCTCTGTATCTTTTTTTTTATCGAATTTTGAGTTGAAATTATTGTAGGGCAAGAAATTGCGGTAAATGTTTACAAGTGCGGTGCACGGTAAATACAGCTTAAAAAATAAAGTAAAATATGGAATCGATGTGTTTTTTTCTAAAACTTCGAAGTCCGTTGGCGGAGATTAAAAATTTTGCACCGTTTTTTTGTTATTAACAATTAAAGATTCGATTTGTAGTACAAATTCGGATCTGAGTGACCGTATTTGCAATAATCCGCGACCAGACGACTGCAATAATCGGCACATCACATGCAAATACGGTCACTCAGACCCGAATTTGTACTACAAATCGAATCTTTAATTGTTAATAACAAAAAAACGGTGCAAAATTTTTAATCTCCGCCAACGGACTTCGAAGTTTTAGAAAAAAACACATCGATTCCATATTTTACTTTATTTTTTTAAGCTGTATTTACCGTGCACCGCACTTGTAAACAATTACCGAAATTGCTTTCATACTAAATGTACTCTGTAATTACTGTTTTCACAATATTTTCTACGTTAATTTAAACGACAGCGCGAATAAGGTATAAAAGTGTCATACGTTTTTAATAACGGATTCCGCTATCGAATATACTCCACACTGCAAACCATTGTTCTTTCGTCCTGTGTTTTCATCGGATTAAATAGTTTGAAAAGCTGAATTTGCACTCATTTGCTGATTGCAATACAAGGAATAAGTTTAACAAAAACTTCAAAGTAAACAGTACGATTTTTCAAGTGTACAAGGAACGGCGGGGACGTAAACAGCCGGCGTTACTGTAGTCATTTGCTTGTTTTTCAATCTGAATTCAGGACAAATGTCTTCAACCGAAGTCAAACTGTCACGCCTTCTAATCCTAGCTCAAAAGTTTAACAACTTCTACCTGACAGGTACTTTTAAATTTTCGGCAATGTAATGGTGCTCATTTATTTATAACCATATCTAAGCCAATTCAGAACCTTGGCACTTGATGGTTATCGATTAGTTATTCCATGTGTCTTATTACAAGAATTCTTTGTTCATCATTATAATTTTGTGGTAATAATGTATCGTTACTACTATAATGTAAGTTATGCATCTATATGTTTATAAATTTATGTATGTATGTGTGTATATCAGTAGGTTGAAAAACAGGGCACCCATATCAACATTTGCAGATATACATATATTTGTGTGTATTTTGAGATAGATTTTTTTTTGTGAATTCATTATTAAACGAATTTATGTTTATATAATATAATTACATAAAATAATTAACCAGGAAAAAAATTAAAATAGCATGATTTCGTCACCATTTAAAGTGAAATCTAAATGTTTGTATACATCTTTGCAAGAATATTTATACAAACATTTTGATTTTATTTGTGCCAACCATTAAATGAGTAATCGCGTTTTAGCATTTGAGGATCTGTTAGTTTTGACAAGGGTCATAAACACACATACATATGTAAATATATTAAAAAAAAACATTAAAAGAGGGAACATTTTCACAAGTGGGACAACGTTATGCCCTGTTTTAATTATACCCTTGCAGAGCAAAAGGGTATTATAATTTCAGTCAGAAGTTTGCAACGCAGTGAAGGAGACACCTCAGACCCCATAAAGTATATACATATTTATATTCTTGATCAGCATCACGAGTAGAATCAGAATACGTCTGTACGTCTGTCCGCTTCCGCGCAAACTAGTCTTTCAGTTTTAAGGCTGCAAACATAGTGCGCGCTGAGACGAAGATTAAGATGAAGATGAAGCTGAAGACGAAAAACAGTGCAAAACTATTTATATGAATTCGCTCGTCCGTAAACATAGTGCGCGCAAAGACGAAGACGATACGCAAGCAATCAGCTTCAAACGGTGCAGTACTGTTTTTGAAGACGAATCGCTTGCTATTTTGCCTTTATTATTATTTCTCTCTCTTTCTACCCATGCTTTGGCGCAGCGCATGTTACAATTCACACAGGTATAATTGGGGTTTTGTTAAAATTTGTCCAATTTTTAATAATTAGCGGTTCAATTTTTAACAGAATGTAATCAAACGTGCTGATTTTCATTCTGGTGTACTCCACAAATTTTTTTTTCATCTATTCGCAGCTCATTAAATAAATTATGAAATTCGCCGAACGCCTTTCTACCCAAATTAGTTGGGTGAATTCTTTCAGTCACTTTTTTGCTATATTTTAATTTAAAAAATACACTTTGCTCCAACAGCAGCTCATCATCTGATAAGAAATCCATTGCGACGAACATCACAAAATCGCAACAGATTCGTCTTCAGCTTCATTTTCATCTCAATCTTCGTCTCAGCGCGCACTATGTTTGCAGCCTAAAGCTATCTTGCTGAAACTTTCCCAAAAAGTGTGTAGTTATTGCACGCAGTATATAAGTCGGAACGGGCCGGATCGGCCGACTATATCGGATAGCTCACATACGAGAGAATGAAATAAAAAATTCTCACGCAGTTGTTTTTAATCAGATCGACTTGATTTCTTCCAGATGGCGTTTTCTAACTATTATTGAATTTCGAATTTAATTTTATCAAAATCGTATAGCTGCCATAGGAGTGATCGAAAAATATATATAGAATTAATGGAAAGAATTAATGACATCGTTGTTTTTTATCCCACGAGCATGATTTTTTTAAATATCAAGTTTTTTAACAACCCTTATACACTGCCGCTCAACTGAATAGGTTCATGATCTCAGAGGAAGTAATTTGTCTATAATTCCTAAACCAGTGTACCGATTTCCATAATTTTTTTTTCTTTAACTCTTGAATCATTTTATAATAAAATGCTGAAGAAGGTTTTTCAAAAACATATTATTTATTCCTTATTTAATTTTTCTTCTGAAAGGTTAACCAAATTCATGATTTTTTTTTGGGTAATCTGAATAGGTTCAACCTAAAACAATTAAAATTATTTAAGTAACTGAGGATAATTTTCATATTTTTTGAACTTGGCTGATACTTATGAACATTTTTAGAGTACATTTTACTAATTTTAATAAAAAGTGAACCCTCCGTTGTCCGATATAACACCGATGACCGGGAAGCGAGCTTTACAAATTGTGCAGTATTTGCAGTGAAATGGTTGTCCAGGCTATTTTAATTGCCTTAACTAAAGTTTTTTTGCAAGAAAATTACCTGCCTCCTTCATATATCTTGCGCGATAGCAACCCCCATACGATTTCGATTATATGAAGGTCAGGTGAATATGGGGGGCCATTCAAGTAAGTCCACATTTTGAGCCTTAATCCACTCTTTTACCACCCTAGCTGTATGATGGGAGCGTTATCGTACTGGTAAGACCATTTGATAAAGTGAAAAGTACTTAAATAATCAGGAAACGCAGCCTTTATGATAGATTTGTAGGTTTCCGCGCTCGTTTTGCAAGTAACAAATTAAAGGTCGCAAGTGCCAAAGACTGATACCGACCCCCACACCGAAATCAATTTAATCTAGAAGCGTAAATCAATAGCTACAACTATTATTATCACGATCTTCAAAAGGAAGAGCATTTCCTTAGCCGTCGACATAGATGTGAGGGTGGGGTAATGGTGTGGGGGTCGGTTTGGCACTTGCGACCTTTAATTTGTTACTTGCAAAACGAGCGCGGAAACCTACAAATCTATCATATTAAATTAGCCTGGACAACCATTTCACTGCAAATACTGCACAATTTGTAAAGCTCGCTTCCCGGTCGTGTATATGATGTTATATCGGACAACGGAGGGTTCACTTTTTATTAAAATTAGTAAAATGTACTCTAAAAATGTTCATAAGTATCAGCCAAGTTCAAAAAATATGAAAATTATCCTCAGTTACTTAAATAATTTTAATTGTTTTAGGTTGAACCTATTCAGATGACCCAAAAAAAAATCATGAATTTGGTTAACCTTTCAGAAGAAAAATTAAATAAGGAATAAATAATATGTTTTTGAAAAACCTTCTTCAGCATTTTATTATAAAATGATTCAAGAGTTAAAGAAAAAAAAATTATGGAAATCGGTACACTGGCTTAGGAATTATAGACAAATTACTTCCTCTGAGATCATGAACCTATTCAGTTGAGCGGCAGTGTATGTATTAAGAAAACAGTTTATATAAAATCGGACAACTATATCTTATAGCTGCCATAGGAAAGATCGAAAAATATATATATAAAAATAATGGAAATAAAATTATAACATCGTTAAATTTGATCAAAATCGGACAACTGTATCATATAGCTCCTATATGATCTATAGTCGAAAATATGAAAAATGAATAGAAAAATCGCCTTAGCTTCGATGTTGTTTAGCCTTTATGCATTTTGTTCCACGTATTTGATGACTGCAAGGATATATAAGTTTCGGCTTGCCGAAGCTAGCTTCCTTTCTTGTTTTTGTTTAAATTTCTCATCTTATGCATAATTCAATCATATCATATTTATTGATCATATCATGCAATCATATATCAATAATCATAAAAAAAATTGCGATCTGTTGAATATTGCCTTTATTTAATAAGTTTTGTCGTTCGATTAGAAAAACACAATTTTATGTTTCAAAATACCATTTATTATTCAGAATACTCTCCCTGAACATAAAAATAAGGGTGGTCAAAAGTATTTTGACAAAATAAAAGTGAAATATACTCGAAACTTGAACTTGCTTCATTTAACTTTTAGTATCAATGGTACATAATTTTCCCCTCGTCTTGAAAACTAAAATTTTTGAATGCAAAAAGTTTCTTAAAACAAAAATAATAATAACTGCAAAAATATTAAAAAAAAAATGTTGTTTATATTTGTTTTGATTTTTTTTAAATGTTTAGAAATACGCATTTAAGCCATATTTTTCTCTTTTCCATACAAATTTTTTCCGACAACCTTCGAAAAATCATAAAAAATAAAAGAAAAATTATTTTTGAAAAATTCTTTATGCAGTTACTATTATTTTTGTTTGAACAAACTTTTTGCATCAAAACATTTAAATTTTTTAGTCTTTCACACAAATTTGGAATTTTCAATAAGTCCTGAATGGGTTAAGAAAAGTAGTGCATCATTCAAACGGCATTTAAATTACTTTTGCATTGATGCCAAAAGTTAAGAGGAGCAAGATCAAGTTACGAGTATATTTCACTTTTATTTTGTGAAAATACTTTTGACCACCCCAGTATAGGTACTTGCTCTAACGATCCTTAAATTTGTGGATCCCATCCCTGAATGGAAAATCCGAAAAATGTTCAAAATACCTTTTAACAGTTATGATCTCTTCATTTGATGAAAAACGCTTGCCACGCACACATTTTTTGAGCTCTGGAAACAAACGGATGTCGCTTTGGCCAAACCTGGTGAATACGGTGAATGCTCCAATAATTCTGTATTTTGACTATGACTTTATGGCCGTTCTTCACGTGGGTCGTCTTTAAGGCTTATACGACCACGTTTTAATTCAGCAACACATCTTTCTAATGTTTTGATAATAGGTACTCTTTTAACGTTCGTTAGTGAATTGCTTTCGGTGCTATCCCTTCCAAAAATAAGAATTCTATCACTGCACAATATTCAATTATTAAATATTTGACTGATTGAAATTAAACTTAACATATGTGCTTTCATATGAAGATTGTACCAACAAAACCAAAAAAATTTGGGCTAGTGGCAACACCCTCCTCTGTTATCCAACGACAAAACTTATTGAACAATCTAATATAGTTTCTCAAAGCTCCTGTTGTGCCACAAAACAATAAAATTTTCAATTTAATCCGCTGCTAAACTAGCGTATACTCCCTTGATCAAAAAGTTCCCGACTTTGCCACCGTGTGGCGCTCCCAGTCAAACGATTTCAATAAATTGGTAGAACTGTTGTTTATATTCCCACCAATTTTCAGCGTCATCGATTGACATTTGTCAAAGTTACGTTGTGTTGTTTACATTAACCTTTGAGCGTGTCTTCGATTTTTTTGATTTTAAAAAATGGATAGAAAACCAGAGCAACGAATTTGCATTAAATTTTGTGTTAAAAATGAAATTAGTGTTCTGACTACTTTAGAAATGTTGGAGAAGTGTTTCGGTGACAATGCTTTAAAACTAACTAGACGTAATTCCATCAACGATGATGACCGTTCTGGCAGGCCATCCACTTCGAAAACGGACGAAAACATCGGCAAAATCAAAGACTGGATGGCCATAAACCGCAAATTGACTATTAGAGACATGGCAGAGGAGTCGGACATTGCTTTTGGAACCGTTCAAGATATTTTGGCTAATGATTTGGGTTTCAGACTCATCGCTGCAAAGTTGGTGCCAAAAGAACTGAATTTCATACAAAAAACGCCTTAATTATCCGTGACCATTTGGCTAAAAACAGCACCAATACCATCCAACAACCACCGAATTTACCGGATTTGGCTCCCTGCGACTTTTACCTGTTCAGTCGACTTCAAAAACAGCTCCGCGGAACGCGTTACAGCAGCCGAGATGAGATCATGGAAAAATCGAAGATGGATCTGATGGCCATACCGCGAGCTGACTTTAAAAAGTGTTTTGAGGATTGGATCAAGCGCTGGCATAAGTGCGTTGCAGTCGATGGGGAGTACTTTGAAGGGGACAATATTGATTTTGATGAATTACTTTGTATTTTTGATTTTATTAATAAAAGTCGGGAACTTTTTGATCAAGGGAGTATATGTATATATATTTTTTTTAATTATGGTGTTTTATTTTTCGAGTCTTACGACAAGTATTCAAATCTTAGCCAAATACATATCTTAAATTAGTTAAAATTAAGTTTTTAGAAAATGAACGGTCCTAGCTATTGTTGCTGGATGGGAGATCTCTCCGCTGGAGTCGTTTATGGCTAGAGTTCCAGGTTAAAGACCTCGCAAGCCTATTTGGATGAGCTTGTAGCTTGATCGTATACTTTGTTTTTATTTTGTCGATTTCTATTTCAACAGATCCTACACTTAAATCTCTGTGAATGTCTTAATTCCGTTTGTATTATTATTATTATATACGATTCAGGAGCAGCTTTTCAAATATCTTTGAAAGGCACGGCAGGAGACTGATTGGCAGTTCGTTAATTCTACGATCATTTTAGGAGATATTAATTCGTGTCCTCGCGCATTCTTTTTATACCCTTGCAGAGCAAAGGGTATTATAATTTCAGTCAGAAGTTTGCAACGCAGTGAAGGAGGCACCTCAGACCCTATAAAGTATATATATTCTTGATCAGCATCACGATCTGATTCGAAATCCGTCTGTCTGTTTCTATGTAAACTAGTCTCTCAGTTTTTAAGCTATCTTGCTGAAACTTTCCCAAAAGTTGTGTAGTTATTGCACGCAGTATATAAGTCGGAACGAGCCGGATCGGCCGACTATATCGGATAGCTGCCATACGAGAGATTGGAAAAAAAATCTCACTCCGTCGTTTTTAATCAGATCGACTTGATTTCTTCCAGAGGGCATTTTCTGACTACTATTGAATTTCGGATTAAATGTTATCGAAATCGGATAACTCTATCATATAACTGCCATAGGAGAAATCAAAAAATATATATAGAATTAATGGAATTTAATTGATAACGTCATTGTTTTTCATCACACGACTATGATTTTTTGAGTATCAAGTCTTTGTGTATTCTGTTCGAAATATTTGATGACTGCAAGGGTATATAAGCTTCGGCTTGCCGAAGCTAGCTTCTCCTGCAAAATTTGATTTTTCAACATACGATACATTCGCGGAAATTCGTCGATATACCCGATTTAGCTTTCCACAGTGGATATCGTCTGTTGTTTGGGGAAAGATTCTGCAAATAGAATAATTGAGATCGATTATTTTCATCTTCTAGGGCTATGCGCAGAAGATAGTTGGCAGTTTTAAGCCGCCTCTTCGAGGCAGGCGATCTGTGGTCTAACAGTTCGTTGTTCAGCAGCTCGACTGCTGCTAGAATTAGAATTAAAATTACAAGGCGATATAATAGGTGTGGAGTGTTGTACAGCTAGTGACATATGTTTGGGAATCCATCAATTTAAGTACAGTAGAATCCTGTTATAACGACTCCGCTTATAAAAAACTCGATGGCTTGATTGGTCCCCAGACAGACTTATACACTTAAATCCTTCTGCTTAGTGCGTCTTCCGGGTATAACGACGAAAAATCTTCGGTCCCTTGAAAGTCGCTATAAGCGGATTCTACTGTACTTACATACTTTCTGTATTTATGGGGCACAAAAAATATGACGGCCTAAAAAAAAGGTGATGTTTTGGAATTTTTATTAAAAAAACTACTTAATCAATTATTTCAAAATTTTCAGAATATATTTATACATGTTTTAAGAATATGCAGTGAAATTGTTGAAGAAAAACTTAAATATTTTTCAAGTTATAGTCGATCTCCAACGGCGCTAAAAAAAGAAGGTCCTTCACTGCTGCAGTGATTCCGGCCTCCTTCGTGGATGAAACCAAAAAAAAATAAAATTCTCGTTACACTAGATTATAAAAAATTGACAAAATAGCGGCGTTTTTTTTTAAAAAAGACGAATTTTTCCCAACATTTTGGTCGGTTTTGGCCTGCCAAAATTCGATTTTTGATCAGATCAAAAAATCTATAGGTTATTGTACGGAGAACTATATATAGAACATATAAAAAAAATTCGATAGTGATCGGATCATTTGTTTTTGAGTAATCCCTGCAGCAAATTCGGAAAATGCCGTTTCGAAAAAAACGCGTTTAAAGATAAAAAAAATGATCGTTTGCACTGTTATAAGAGCGGCTGCTCTTTAAATTGCTATTACTCAAAAACTATTTGAGGTATCAATTTGAAATTTTAATGTGTTATTTTTAACGGTGTAATCACGGAAATTTTTTTTTTTTTTTTTTTTTTTTTTTTTTTTAAACTTTACACTAGTTGAGCGCCCTAAGCCAATCTGTTCTACTGGAAGTTAGAAAATATGTGCGATGAACACGAACTCTAGGCAAAATCCATAACGTCAGGCAGAAGCCTGATAATAAGAAATTAGAATCTTTTGGCCAATATGCAGCCTTACCTGAAGAGGAAAGGTCAAGCTTCCGTCTTGGTGTTATTATAGCGTTGAACAGCTATGCCACAATGGGGGTGTTTTGCATTGTAATCACCAGCCGCTTTAAAAAGGTCACATAATAGGTCAAAGAAGTGTACAAATTCATCTTCGGAAATGGAGAAGCGTGGTGGGCAGTATACAGCGGATGGGCTTAAGAAACCGCTTTGGGTATCGATGAGTATTGATGTAGCTTGTATATTAGCTGTTGCAACTTATGGCAACTCATAGTGCCCGATGCGTTTCTTGATCAGTATGCCAGTACCTCCAAGAGCCTTGCCAACAGGATGGTTTCATAAAATGTATAGCCACTGAGGTGAAAATAATTTTTGTTTATTAGGTGAGTCTCTGATATCAGCTTGCCGTCAATGTCATACTGATCTGTGAAATGCTGTTTACATATCAGAAACATATTTTTAAGGAAACCATCTAAACAGATTTTTGTTTGATTAACAGCTCCAAAAGGAGATTTTGTAAGCGCATTGCTGTATTGCTACCATTGTGTTGGTTGTAGTAACCAGCATTGCCTGTACGCCATTAGGCCAGTAGTTTCTGAACTCTGGTTCAATGTTTGTTGCCGTACTGTAGCAGCAGTGGATTGCTAATCTGTTAGCTTAGATGCTGAGGCGTTGCTGTAACTTAACGCCTGTGCAAAAGAAACTCCTGGGGTCGTGGTCGATGATATATATGGAGAATTGTTTCGGGTTACAGGATTTCAAGCTATAGTTAAATGTTGGCCTAGTCGACTTTTTAACTCTTTATAGACAGGAAACCACTGTAATTTGCAGTGTGGTTTCCCCCAGAATTCGCAGAATAGTTCTCCTTGTTTATTGGGCAGACCTCAGTTGAGTGTGCATCTCCGCAGGCAACGCAGACTGCACGTAGAGTGCAGTAAGTTTTCCTATGACCGTATCTCTGACAATTCATACATTGCACGGGCCCATTCCGCTTGTGAGGTTACTGGTTATCTGTTGTCCAATATGTAGGCTTACCTGTAGAGATAAGGTCAAGCTTGTTTGTTGGTGTTGTTATAGCGTTGTACTGTCTTCCTTTCGGATTGGTGAGTCGAGAGCCCCAATGGGGGTGTTTCGCATTGTAATCACCAGCCGCTATAAAAAGGTCACATAATAGGTCAGAGAACTGTACAAATTCATCTTCGGAAATGGAGTAGCGTGGTGGGCAGTATACAGCGGATAGGTTTAGGAAACCGCTTTGGGTATCGATGTGTATTGATGTAACTTGTAAAAAGGTTGTTGCGAATGATGGCTACTCATAATGCCTGATGCGTTTCTTGATCAGTATGCCAGTGCCGCCATGAGCCTTGCCATCACGATTTTTTATAAAATAAATAGCCATTTAGGTGAAAGTAGTTTTTGTTAGTTAGGTGAGTCTCTGATATAAGCATGGCGTCAATGTCATACTGATCTAGGAACTGCAAGTGCTCATATTTGTGCTGAGAAATGCCATTCGCATTCCAGAAACATATTTTTAAGGGGACGTTCTCTTTGTTTTGGTCGAAATGAAGGCAAAGTTCGTCAATTTTTTGTGGGATAATGAAAAGGCGTACGAACTTCGGGTTTTGCTTTTTGAATTCGTTTATTATTCAAGATTTTTTTAAAATTTATTTAATGGTGAAATTCAAAATGGCGGCTGCAAAATGGCGGCTTTCGTCTGCCTCCGCGCGGCAAACATCGTCCCAAAACTACGAGCCTGCAGCCTCTTGTAGTCAACAGAAATAGAAAATTGTTACCATTATGTAAAGTTAATATACTTGTGCGAGGCACTAACCTAGTGGCATCAAATTGCGGCCATAAATTGACTGCGTAATGAACGTTCGAATTTTAAAGTTCGATTTTCGTACATTTTTTTTCAGTTAAACCACGTTGAAAAATTATAAATAAATTATTGTTTTTTTCCGGAGTAGGTTAGTGCCCTAAAGAAAAGCATCTACTTTCATAAAAATTTTACATGAAGCAAATCGGTTCACAGGATGAAGCTGTGGACGCGTAATTTTGTTGAAAAACATGGTTTCGAGAAAAACGCGTTTAAAGTTTTTAGAGCATACCACAGCGCGCGTGACGCAGGTGTATTCGAGACGCTCTCATTGACAAACTATTCATCGTATCGAAAAATCCTTTCACACACATATTCTACGGATATGTGGCTTTTAATTTTTGCAAAAAAAAAAAAAAATCGATTTTTTGATCCAAAACAAAGAGAACGTCCCCTTAAGGAAACCATCTGTTTATGAGGAAGACAAATAACCTTGTAAATAACCAAACGCACGAATAGGTTTAAATTATTTGAGTATTTAATTGGGGCTGCAACTCTTCGTTTTTATGTTTTCGATTATATGTAACAAAAGTAGGCGATGTAAGCGAGATAAGTGTATGTTTGATCTGAGGTGAGATAAGCCGAAAGCGCGGATTCTTTATACTGTCGTTCTCACGATTATAGATAACATAGATAAAACAAAGAGAGGCTTGAAGAGCGGCTCCTAACTCCCTACATCCATGTGCATCCAATTAGGTGCTGACTGTCTGCTCCAAACACCATCTAAACCGATTTTTGTTTAATTAATAGCTCCAAAGGGAGATTTTGAGAGCGCGTAAGTTCCTGCAGCGTTTGCTGTATTGCTACCATTGTGTTGGTTATAGTTACCAACATTGCTTCGACGCCATTAGGCAATTGTGTATTTGCGTTCGCATGTTGGCCAGTAGTTTATGGAATCTGGTTCAATATTTGTTGTCGCACTGTATCAGCAGTGGTTTGCTGAACTGTTACCTAAGATACTGTGGTGTTCGCCCCGTTGTTCTTACTTAAAGCCTGTGCAAAAGAGACTCCCGGGATCGTGGTCGTTGATATAAATGGAGAACTATTTCGGGTTACAGGATTTCGAGCTGCAGTTAGGTGTTGGCCTAGTCGACTTTTCAACTCTTTATAGACAGGACCACCTCTGTAATTTGCAGTGTGGTTTCCCCCACAATTACTACATTTTATGGCAGAATGGTTATCCTTATTTATTGGGCAGACCTCAGTTGAGTGTGCATCTCCGCAGGCAACGCAGACTGCACGTAGAGTGCAGTAAGTTTTCCTATGACCGTATCTCTGACAATTCATACATTGCACGGGCCCATTCCGCTTGTGAGGTTACTGGTTATCTGTTGTCCAATATGTAGGCTTACCTGTAGAGATAAGGTCAAGCTTGTTTGTTGGTGTTGTTATAGCGTTGTACTGTCTTCCTTTCGGATTGGTGAGTCGAGAGCCCCAATGGGGGTGTTTCGCATTGTAATCACCAGCCGCTATAAAAAGGTCACATAATAGGTCAAAGAACTGTACAAATTCATCTTCGGAAATGGAGTAGCGTGGTGGGCAGTATACAGCGGATAGGTTTAGGAAACCGCTTTGGGTATCGATGTGTATTGATGTAACTTGTAAAAAGGTTGTTGCGAGTGATGGCTACTCATAATGCCTGATGCGTTTCTTGAGTAGTATGCCAGTGCCGCCATGAGCCTTGCCATCAGGATGGTTTGTTTTATAAAATGAATAGCCATTTAGGTGAAAGTAATTTTTGTTAGTTAGGTGAGTCTCTGATATAAGCATGCCGTCAATGTCATACTGATCTAGGAACTGCAAGAGCTCATATTTGTGCTGAGAAATGCCATTCGCATTCCAGAAACATATTTTGAAGGTATCCATCTAAACCGATTTTTGTTTAATTAATAGCTCCAAAAGGAGATTTAGAGAGCGCATATGTTTGCTGTATTGCTACCATTGTGTTGGTTATAGTTACCAACATTGCTTCTACGCCATTAGGCAATTGTGTATTTGTATTCGCATTTTTGCCAGTAGTTTCTGGACTCTGGTTCAATATTTGTTGCCGCACTGTATCAGCAGTGGTTTGCTGAACTGTCACCTTAGATACTGTGGCGTTCGCCCCGTTGTTGTTACTTAAAGCCTGTGCAAAAGAGACTCCCGGAATCGTGGTCGTTGATATAAATGGAGAACTGTTTCGGGTTACAGGATTTTGAGCTGCAGTTATGTGTTGGCCTAGTCGACTTTTCAACTCTTTATAGACAGGACAACCTCTGTAATTTGCTGTGTGGTTTCCCCCACAATTACTACATTTTATGGCAGAACGGTTATCCTTACTTATTGGGCAGGCCTCAGTTGAGTGTGAATCTTCGCAGGCAACGCAGACTGCACGTAGAGTGCAGTATGTCTTCGTATGACCGTATTCCTGGCAATTAATACATTGCACGGGCCCATTCCGATTGTGGGGCTCATCAACGGTGATCCTACGGTGCAGCAGATATTGAAGCTTATATATTGGGTGGACTTCATTATTTTTTAGTTTCATAGTTTCCGGCTCCAACTCTAGCTTGAACATTGGCTGCGGAACTTTCTTTTTATTTAATATGTTCATAGCCTGTTTGACATTAATGCCCTTTTCTTTAAGTCCAGCTATGATCTCATAAATAGGGACTGTTGCTTCGATGACTTTTATTACTATTTTTAGTCCTTTGCTACTTTTAAGTTAGTAGGTGTAGTAACTTATTTTTCCGTTGTCAAGGTGTTTGGCAAGAGATCGATAGTCTTGTTCGTTGTGCTCTTGTATTTTTGTTTCATTTATGTTACCCCTTTTAAAGGATTTAACATAGAAATTGTTTGCTCCTATTTGATCAGTTATTTTTTTTTTACCAATTCAGAACAATTTACCTGACGTTCAAAGATTGGAGGTGGCCTTAGTTGCTTGGTCTGAGGTTTTTGAGCGCTATCATCTTCTTTTGGTTCACTCAAAATAGAAAATCGATTTCTTGTTAGCGCATTGTTTGGTGCAGTGGCTTCAACTTTCTTCGTGACTTTTGATGCATTTGTTTTTTTTTAGCTGCTTGTGGGCTTAATTATACCCTTGCAGAGCAAAGGGTATTATAATTTCAGTCAGAAGTTTGCAACGCAGTGAAGGAGAGACCTCAGACCCTATAAAGTATATATATTCTTGATCAGCATCACGATCTGAGCCGAAATTTGTCTGTACGTCTGTCCGTCTGTCTGTTTCTATGTAAACTAGTCTCTCAGTTTTGAAGCTATCTTGCTGAAACTTTCCGAAAACTTGTGTAGTTATTGCACGCAGTATATAAGTCGGAACGAGCCGGATCGGCCGACTATATCGGATAGCTCCCATACGAGAGATTGAAAAAAAATTCTCACTCCGTTGTTTTTGATCGGATCGACTTGATTTCTTCCAGATGGCAATTTCTAACTGCTATTGAATTTCGGCTTAAATTTTATAAAAATCGGAGAACTCTATCATATAGCTACCATAGGAGAGATCAAAAAATATATATAGAGTTAATGGAAATTAATTGATAACGTCATTGTTTTTCATCACACGACAATGATTTTTTGAGTATCAAATTTTTTAACTAGCCTTGATTTATAAAAAAAATTTCATAAAAATCGGAAAACTATACCATATAGCTGCCATAGGAAAGATCGAAAAATCTATATAGAAATAACGGAAATAAAATGATAACATCGTTATTTCTTTTCAGAAAATATAATATAATATTATATTTTTATATAATTATTAAGTATATTTTAGGAATATAGAGTTTTCTAACGACTCTTGTATAACAAATTAAATTTTATCAAAATCAGACGGCTATATCATATAGCCGCCATATGAATAATAGTCAAAAATATGGAAAATTAATAGAAAAGTCGTCTAAGCTTCGATGTTGTTTAGCCTTTGTGTATTCTGTTCGAAATATTTGATGACTGCAAGGGTATATAAGCTTCGGCTTGCCGAAGCTAGCTTCCTTTCTTGTTTTCTTTTAATTTGCACGTACCGACCGATTCCGGTTTGAATTAAGGGGTTATATCCAGTTGCAATTTTGAAAAAATCGAAATGTTTTTTTTTTGCCAATTTTGAATGTATATACATAAATCTAAGAATATTGTCTGAAAATTTTACAGTATTCCGGTAAATAGTTTTGGAGTAATGAGTGTATTTTTAAAGACATCTCCCACGTAGTTCAACTAGTAGCCAAAACTTTAAATGCGTTTTTCTCGAAACGATGTCTTCAAAGTCGGTGAGGAAAATTTTTCCGAGACGGCTTGACCGATTGACTTGAATTCAAAGGCTCTTCTTAGATATTTTTTTCAGGTAATGACGCGGGGAATTTTGGCTCCGACAAAAATTTGTATTTTTTTAGTCACTTCAAAGTTGAAATTTTTGTGCCAAAAACGAAGTTTTATGTTTGGAAAGCCGCCATTTTGTCTAAAATCAAAATTTTGAAAATTCCCCGCGTCATTACCAGTCATTTGTCTATTCTTTACATAATCCTTTTGGTTTTTTATATTTCTGATAATTTGGATCAGAGATATCTTCCTCACCGCAAAACACCTTTTTAAGTGGACCCTCAGAAGATCCTCTACAGGATCGACGGAATCCAATATATTTTTTTTTTTTTTGAAAATGTATTCTGAAACTACAATACATGAAATTATCTAACTTTTCATATACAAGACGTATATATACAATAAAAAGCCTCTCCAGAAATAATTTACAAAAAAGGTAATTTTTTCGGCCTCGCAACTGGATATAACCCCTTAACGATCCATTAACATTTTTGTTATTTTTGGTTTTGGTATTGGCGAGCTTGTCGGTAAGAGCTGACGAAACAGAAACTGCAGTTGATGTGGTTGTTGTTGTGGTTATTGTCGCCGCTAGTGCCGATGTCACCGTCTTAAACGATGGCATTGTGCTGGTCGTTGTTGTTATCAGCAGATCGGTGGTAATGTTGTAGGGGTCGGGGGTCGGGCATTGGGCACTTCACGGCTGTTTTTGTGATGCGTCGCTTGGAAATAATAAGGCGGGAGAAAGCGAGCGTGGTCTCTCCGTACTCACTTTTAGTGTTGCAGTTGTTGTTGGTTCTAACTCTTCCGCTCTTATGGAGAAGTAAGCGTTGATTCTAATTGACGAGAGCCGACGTTCGTCTTGTTGTTGTTGCCGAGCCTAGCTCATTGTCGCTCTATGTTACAGAGCTGGTGCTCTTAAACGTTGGCTTTGTTTATGATCAGCTGTATTATTGTTTATTTTCGTAATTTGAACACAACTTGAAATAATTCCGTAGGCAACACGATTACATGGACCCATGCGTTACCTCAGCGTCTTTTCGCGAAATGGAATTCGGCTATTTACGATGTGTTTTTAATTACACGGCGGAGCGATATAAAAACACGTCTGTTCTCATTGACAGTAGCAAGAGAACATTTGAGCGCTTTTGGTCTGTTGGGACTGTTGCACAGTGGTCGATTTGGTCTCGCTTGCGTCATTTATTTAATAACTTCTAAACTAAAATAGATGTCTTCAGTCGGTTTTTTTTTACTGATCCTTTTCCTTTTTCGTTTTTTTTTTGTAGTTTAAACAAATTTTTTAAATATAAAATTTTGTTTTACTTTAGTTTTTTAACCTTCGATTATCATATTTCACAAATAAACTTTGTCTAAAAAAGGCTAGAATGTTATTCGGAATCACCGGAATCAGAGAGAGGCATACCAAAAAAAACTAAAATATACTACAAAAAAAGTTCCCTTTTTGCTACTGTTATTGTGCCTAAAAAGTACCATAGTTTGAGGGCTAGCAGGTAATTGCAGTTCATATTACACATTTTGCACTCGCTCGTTGTTAATACACCAAATTACCACTAGGTTTTATAAGCTAACTTTAAATAAATTCAATAAAAATAGTAAATTTCCGAGGAACTCGAAATCAATGCGCGAAAAAAAGAAAGAATTTTGTAAATCTCTTTGCAAAATCATATGGTGTGTTTGTCCGTTCACAGCTGATGATTAGCTGTTCGTAGAGCTATTAAAAAGCTTGGATTAATCTAATCAAAGCATCTGTTACAGACTTGTGATATCATCGCTTTTTAAAGTTGAAAATTTGAATTAAATGCCGCTAGCGAGACCAAATCGCCCTCTGTGTGTTGCTTCGATTCCTTTGATAACTACTTGTAATCCTTTGCAACTTTTAAGTTGGTATGTAAAGAAAAAATTTCAATAATATTTGATTTTCGATCGAACTGGTGATTTGCCAGTAGCGGCTTATTCCAGCGGTGGGGTTGCCACTTGGCGCCATCTATGAGTGACGAAAGTTCTATTATTGTGTCCATAGTAACGTGGACGAGGGGGTGTGCGGGTCCGGGGAGCCGAAATTGAACTATCGTTAAGTGAGCGATAGTGCATAGAATTGGTGGAGATTTGGAAAAAGAGACCGTATCTTTTTCTCGGGGAGCCTGGGATTCGAGAACCCGGGTCTTCCGGATCGGAGACCAGCGCTCGTTGTCTTGTATTTTGGTGTCCTTTATGTTTCCCCTTTTTAAGGACTTAAGGTCACTAAGAAAAGAAAATCAATTTCTTGTCAGCGCATTGTTTGGTACAGTGGCTTCAACTTTCTTGGTAACTTTTGATGCATTTATTATTTTTAGCTGATTGTGGCCTTAATTTTTTTTATTATTTGCTCATAGCGATCGAATCCTGTTTGAATTAACGGTCCGTTATTATTTTTGCATTTTTGGGTTGGGTAGGGGCTAGCATTTCAGTAAGAGCTGACGAAACAGATAGTGCAGTTGACGTGGTTGTTAAAGTGTTTGTTGTTGTCGTGCTCTCTTTGTATTCACTTGCTGCGTTGCAGTTAACTCTTCTGCAGTTTACTCTTCTTCTAATCAGTGGCGTAACTATACCCTCTGGGGCCCGTTGCAAATTTTTTTGATGGGACTTTGTCATTTTAATAAACCCTTTAAGTAGTTATCGGACACTGTATACATTTATATAGATACAGAACTTAAAATATTGATATTTATATTATCAATTCAAATAAAATACACTCGTTCTTACAACACATAGAACAAAAAAAAAACTGAGCTAGCAGCCTCTTGAGCCTGGGCCCTCTTGGGTCGGGGGCCCGTGGCATTTGGCCACCTCTGCCACCCTATAGTTACGCCACTGCTTCTAATAACTCTTCCGCTCTTATGGAGAAGTAAGCATTACATCTGATTGACGAGAGCCGACGTTCATCTTGTTGCTGTTGCCGAGCCTTGCTTTTCGATACAGAGCTTGCGCTTTCAAACGTTGGCTTTGCTTATTATTATATTATTGTTTATTTTAGAAATTAGAACACTTTTTAATCATTTCCATAGGCAACATGAGTAAATGGATATGGAATTCGGCTATTTACGATGTTTTTATATTTATTTTATTTAGCGCTAATTATATTTTTTTATTTAGCGATATAAAAACACTTATGATGCTAGTAAGTTTCTTAATTTTTTTTCTTACGCGCGTAATCCCACTGCCCACTACCGGCTCAAGGGGCGACGTGTATCGTACGGCACGATTCGCGAGAATTTAGACGCGATTTTTAAAAGAAAAAAGGAAAAAAGTAAAAACAAAGCAAAAGTTTATTTTATTTTAATTTCAAATTTAAAGATCTAATTTAGTGCCAAAAATGTTATTAATAACCGCTTTAGGAACTGCACAGAGTAAAAAGAAGGTACTATAGAAAACAGTCTATTATAGTCCGAACAAAGTACCCTGAAAGGCTCATGTACGTCATAATTAGATCTACAAAGATTTAAAACTAAAGGAACATAATTTCTAGTAAATCTACTTGGAACCGAGAAATTTAGTCTACTTAACAGAGCTCGCAAATAACAGTCGACCGTTTCTCGTTGTCTGCTAATAACAGTATTCTCCTAACCCTTTACGAAAAGTCTCAGAGAACGACCGATTTATGAGTTCGTAAATGGGTTCGGTTGCGCTCAGACCGAAACCGATTTTTTCTATTCGGTTTTGTTCTGGTTTCTCCAAGACCGTTTTGTCGTTTTCATTGAAGCAAAAGGTCTTAACAAGTAAGCACTGTCAATTTCACCCCGTATAAGGTGTCATGTATAAATATAGTACCAAGCATCGTTCAACGGTTATTAAGGGGTTATATCCAGTTTTTAAAGAAGGCTTCCACGTAGTTCAACTAGTAGCCAAAACTTTAAATGCGTTTTTCTCGAAACTGTGTTTTCAAAGTCGGTGAGGAAAATTTCTCCGAGACGGCTTGACCGATTGACTTTAAACTTTCACAGGCTCTTCTTAGATATTTTTTGTCAGGTAATGACGCGGGGAATTTTGGCTCTGACATTTTTTTAGTCACTTCAAAGTTAAAATTTTTGTGCCAAAAACGAAGTTTTATGTTTGGAAAGCCGCCATTTTGTCTAAAATCAAAATTTTTGAAAATTCCCCGCGTCATTACCAGTTTTTGTCTATTCTTTACGTAATTCTTTTGGCTTTTTGTATTTCTTATAGTTTAGATCAGAGATATCTTCCTCACCGCAAAACACCTTTTTAAGTGGACCCTCAGGAGATCCTCTACAGGATCGACGGAATCCAATATTTTTTTTTTTGAAAATGTATTCTGAAACTACAAAAAATATCTAACTTTTCATATATAACACGTATATATACAATAAAAAGCCTCTCCAGAAATAATTTACAAAAACGATCATTTTTTCGGTCTCGCAACTGGATATAACTCCTTAAGGGAGGGCAAGTTAATGAGGAGCAGTCTGTGAGAATAGGAGGGTAGGAATAGGTTTACATTCCAGTTAAGGCGGCGTAGGGAAAAATTAAAAAAGTTTTTTTGTACTGATTCTATGCGATCAGCATGTACTTCGTATTGGGTACTCCATACGGGTGGCCCATACTCAAGAATTGGTCGGACCAACGATAGCTTTATTAACCATGTTCAAAATATGAAGAGAGAATTTAAGTTTAGGGTCCAAGAGGACACCAAGATCGACGCCAAGAGCTTTGTTCTTTCCAAGGTCACAATAGGTGACATTATGCGGATTAACCCGACAAAACGTCATCAGCTTGCACTTGGAGCTGTTTAAATTCAGTAAATTGTCGTGACACCAGTTTTGAAAATTTTTTAGGTCTGCTTGAAGGTTTGAATGACGGGAGAATTCATTACACTGCAGACACAGTTTTACATCATTTGCGTACATAAGTACGCAGGAATGTGCAATAACCAATGAAAGGTCATTAATGAACAGGGTAAAAAGTAATGGTCCCAGGTGGCTTCCTTGTGGTACACCAGAGGTAACTCTGAGGAGACTACTTAAGGAATTTTTGAAAAGCACTCTTTGTGTGCGGCCACTAAGATAACTAGAGATCAAACTTAAAAGATCAACTGGAAACCCTATCATGTCAAGTTTGCGAATCAAAAGGAAGTGATTTACAGAGTCAAATGCTTTACTGAAATCTGTGTAAATGACATCAGTTTGAAAATTATTTCTAAAGCCACTTATCACAAAGGACGTGAGCTCTAAAAGATTTGTTGTAGTAGATCTGCGCTTCATAAATCCGTGTTGGCATGGAGATATGACTGATCTACAAAGGTGCTGCAAGTGAGGAGTTATTACTCGCTCAAAAAGCTTTGGAATTGCTGACAATTTAGAAATACCTCTAATTGCTAGCATCCAACTTGTTTCCCTGTTTTTATGAAGGGGAATAACAAATGACTCCTTCCAAACAAGGGAAACTGACAAGTTTGTAGGGATAGGGTAAACAGCTTGAGAAGGGGTTTACAAAATGCATTAGCACAGTGTTTAAGAACACACTCAGGAATCCCGTAAGGACCTGGGGAGTAAACTGGTGTAACACGTTGAAGATCCAAAAGTAGGGAGCTTTCGTTTAAAGAGGGACGAAATATTAAGTTCGGCTTAGG
Organism: Drosophila ficusphila; assembly: GCF_018152265.1. Lineage (NCBI taxonomy): Eukaryota > Metazoa > Arthropoda > Insecta > Diptera > Drosophilidae > Drosophila > Drosophila ficusphila. The sequence goes on from NW_025064503.1 coordinate 31,082, forward strand.
TATGGCGTATAAATATTGCTCATTTGAATGAGACACTGTGGAGTAAGTGGTTTGAAAGAATTTGGCAAACAGATCGGCTATGGCCTGATCAGTATTAACCGTCATAGTTTCAAACGAAAGCGAAGGCGGAAAGGAAGATGATCTACGCTTAGTGTTAACAAAATTATAAAACCGTTTAGGATCCCGTAAAAACTGGGACTTGCAACGGACTAAATAATTTTTGTAACACTGAGCGTTAAGCACTGTAAAGTTTGACCGAGCTCTTGTGTATTTTCCAAAAACAGTCTAACAACCTGAAACATTATATTTTTTATAAAGTCTGGACTTTAAATTCCACACACGAGTTAAAAAACGATTTGATTGCCGATTAAAAAATTGTAATGGCATCTTCCATATTATTGCAGGAGTAGAAATCGGACCAGTTATTGCCAGATATAAGGTGATTAAGTCTCAGAAAGTTAGCCCTCCGAAAACAATGAGTTCGCTGGCTACCTTTATAGCACTATTTTTAACTGTTATACCAGTGTCGATAGTCACCGCGAAAGCAGGGTGATACGGATCTTCGGGTAGCGTAAGTGGTGTCTAGAAACGCTTTCAGGATTTGAGACAAGGCACAAATCAAGTAAACGATGAGTCTAATGAGTTTAGAACATGGTTTACCTGACACACAGGTATGTCAAGTAGACCATCAATGAATTCATTGTGGCCTATGGGTTGTAAAGCATTGGAATTATTATCCGAGGATCACGAAGTTCCAGGTATATTAAAATCACCCAGAACTACTAACTGATCCATATCGGACAAAGAACTCGAAATTGACTTTACAACTGATAGGTGCCTAAAATAGTCCTTAAGATCGGACGAAGGAGGTATGTAAGAGCAGGTAATAAAAATTAACTTGTCAGCGACAGACAGTTTTACGCATAAAAATTCCAACTTAAAGTTCAAAAGATCTTCTGTCAAGACCTCTTTTGACATGAGGTTAGCGTCAACTGCAATAAGGACGCCCCCTCCCCGTCTAGAAGGACGGTCATGCCTATATATTGTGTACTTACCGGGAAAATCTTCGGAGCTAAAGATTTCCGGCTTTAACCAGGTTTCTGTAATAACTTGGGATGCAAACGAAAAGGTATCAGTATACAATTTGGTTAGCTTGCTACGCAAACCCCTTGTATTCTGATAGCTAATTAGGATATTAGTGGTTAGTTTTTTGGGGAAGGAGCTAAGGACGGCGCAGTTTTATTCCCATAGGGCCTTTCTTTTTTATTTTGGAGTCGTAGGCCCTAGCAGCTAGTACTCCTTAAGAAATACATTAGATTTAGTATTGTATGCTAGATTTAATTTTGTTAAATAAAATAAAATAATATTTTGGCTACGAACTCCTTAACCTCCATCTTAGCAGGCATATGGTGTTAAAAAGTTCGTCAGAAACAGAAAACACGCATATGAGAAGTTAAATTTTTCCACCTTCACTTTATCGGTATTTATTTTGTCTTTGATATAAGACGAAACATCAAATGATGTGAGAGATCAGGGTGTAGCCGAGAAACAAATATTTGTTTCGTTTGTGGAATCACAATGAGGGGTTTTGCCACTGCAGGCTGTGGACTGCAGTGACAATTTGGGCCGGTAGTCCGGTCTCAGAAACCTCTTGTAGGGGAATATTTAGCTGATTAGGTGGAATTACATGTTGAGAACCACCTTCAGACAATTCGGAACTTTTTATTTGCATTGGTCTCACACACTCCACTGCGGATTGATCGGCGTCCGAATCTTTTTTAGCTGCCGATCTTAGCAACATTTGAGGGGTTGCTAAAGTCGACTGCTCGTCCGCAGAGGAGTTCTACTGGTCGCTTTGAAGTTGCGGGACGATTCCCTCAGGCCTACCACCAGCAGCCTTTTTGCGCTTCTGGGACTCCTCTAATAGCTTAAGGCTATTAAAGTGCGAGTCCAGCGCTGAGAGTAGATCACTGGCCCTGGCAAAACTATCCCTTTGGGCCACCGTTAGTTTGGCGCACGAACGACTTCATCTCGTTCGCAACTTCACGACATGCTTCACAGCAGAACTTTTTTTTTTGAGATAAGAATTCAAATCTTAACCTATACTACATAGGTATATATTATTATTTTATATTATTCATTAATATTTATTTGTTATATTATGTTTTTAATTGGTCGACAGCCCTCAATTGGGCAGGAGTGGGCGTTCGTTTCGCTGTAGACGAGAGTGGCTCCTGAGCCGCCTGAGTTGCCTGGCTTGTTGGTTTGGATGTATTGATAGTCTATCTTCGTATTTCAAAACTTTACTATCAATTTCTTCTTTGACGGGTTTTATATCCAGGTCCCTATGGATTATTGCGTTGCGAATATACCAGGGGGCCCCCGTTATTGTTCGCAGTATCTTCGACTGCACTCGTTGGATGATTTCTATGTTACTGCTGCTTACGATCCCCCAGAGTTCAGACCCGTACGTCCAGGTTGGCTTTAGACATGAGTTATATAGTAGAACTTTGTATTCCAGCAGAAGAGGTGAGCGAGAGTTGATGAGCCTGTGGAAACTGTTGGCCTTGAGTTTTAGGGAGGTCTTCTTCGCTTCAATGTGCCTTCTCCAGTTAAGCGCCCTTTCTAAGTGGATGCCCAGGTAGGTGACTTCGTTGACTTGGGGGATTTGTTTGTTGTTTAGGGACAGTGGTGGGCAGGTTTCCCGATTGAGTGTAAACGTAATGAGCTTACACTTTTGATCGTTGACTTGTATGCGCCAATCTGCAAACCATTATTCTACGTCCGTCAGATGGTTTTTTAAGTGCGCTGTTGCTGTTTTCGGACATTTTGAGCGACTGATTATAGCTGTGTCATCAGCAAAGGTGGATAGAATTGTTTGACTGCTTGTGGGAATATCAGCCGTGTATAGGACATACAAGATCGGTCCGAGCACACATCCTTGATTTTGTGGTTTTCAGAGAAGAAATTTTTGCATCTTACAGTAAAGACTCTATCTTTGTTTGTTTTGTGGCAAGACAGACTTGATTTTGTAAACTAGACCGTCAATACAAACGCGATCGAAAGCTTGAGACACGACCAGGAATAGGGCACTGCAGTATTCCCTGTATTCAAAAGCTGTGCGTATTTCAGCTGTTATGCGATTTACCTGTTCGATAGTTCCGTGCTTTTCCCTAAAGCTGAACTGATGCAGGGGAATCGCTCTGTTGTTTTGGGGGTGTGTTCTTAGGTGGCATGAAAGCAGCTTTTCAAATAGCTTCGATAAGCACGGAAGGAGGCTAATGGGCCTGTATGACGAAGTTTGGGATTTGTCTTTGCCTGTTTTCCACTGCAGAGGAAAATAGCCCCATTTAAGAATTGAGTTTAATATGGTGGTGATGCATTTAAATGCACATTCAGGCAGTTCAACTATCATTTTAGGCGAAATTAAATCATGGCCGGGGGCTTTTTTTGGATTCATCTGTTCTGCAATGGCTTTTGTGACTGTACTTGTTTCAAGAATGATTGTTTGGCAAAGTAAATTGATTCGCCGGCGGATGAGGTTGGAAGACGTTTTGTAAGTGAGAGGCGAAGATGTTGGAATTTTCCTCGTCACTACGCGCCCATACACCTGTTGGTGATCGAATTGGAAAATCGGGTTCTATAGGTGGTTGAATGTTTGGGTGCGCTCTCCAGAGTGGAAAATTGTTGCTAGTGGGTGAAAGCTGTGCTATATAAGCACGTTGAGCCTGATTCTTCTCAGTTATTAAAGCTTTAGATAGCTTCCGACAGGCTTCTTTAAAGCTTTGTTTAGTGGCTGGGGATCGGTGTGTCTGCCAGTTTCGGCGAAGTCTACGCTTTTCTTGACGGAGCGATTGGATCTGCATGTTTGCGTCATAATATTTGGGAGGGATGTAGCTAAAGGGTCAGGTGTATAGTGTTTGGCAGCTGAGGACATTACATCTGCTGTTTCAGTCTGAGTTTTCAATGTCGGCTTCACACGAGATATTGGGTTCGATTTCAATGTGAGAGCTGATATATTTTTAATACTTTAGCCAGTTTGTTGTATTGGAAGTCAGAAAATTGTGGTCGCTTTACAAGCTGTAGGTGTTTAAATGGACAGAGAAGAACTGGCGAATGATCAGAATGATCAGTTTCGCCAGTGTTTCAACGCGTATCAGCCTGCTGGCCAGTATGTAGGCCTATCCGGTGAAACAAAATCTAGCTTATTACTAGGTTTGATAATAGCATTGTATAGTTGGCGTCCTTTCGGGTTAATAAGACGAGAGCCCCAGTAGTGGTGTTTTGCATTATAGTCACCGGCAGCTATAAAGCAGTTACCTAGTAAGTTGTAGAAGCCCAAAAATTCATTCTCTGGAATATTGAATCGTGGGGGACAATATACAGTTGATAGTGTGAGTGGACCGCTGGTTATATTGATACGTAGGGATGTGGCCTGCAGGTAGTTAGTAGCGAATGTGTCTTGAGGATGATGTTTTATGCGCTGTTTGACAAGAATGCCGGTGCCTCCATGCGGTTTGCCATCTGCGTGGTTGGTCGCGGTGAGCCGGTGAGATAAAAATTTTTTTTATTGGTTAGATGAGTTTCCGAGAGAAGCATATCATGGTTGTTTAGGAACTGAAGGAGTTCGAATTTGTGTTGGGAACGCCGATGGCGTTCCAAAAGCATATTTTTAAGGGATTCATTTGGATTGTTTAATCAGAAGCTCCAAAAGAAGATTTTGGTTTCGCGTTAGGTATTGCAGGGAACTTTGTATCGATAGCATGATTTTTGTAAGCGTAGCTAATGTATGTTCAAATCCGCTATGTGCTTGTGGGGGGGAAAGCTGATTTTGCTGAGTAGTGGGTTGAGTTGTTCGCTGGGAATTTTGCTCTGGCAGGGAGTCATCTTTTCGATTTGGTGTGGGCTGGAGAAAATGCACAACTTCAGGCTGAGTATAACTTACTGGCACTGACGATGCTCCAGAGTATCGAAGAGCTCTGGCAAAGGAGACTCCGGGTGTTGTTACTGATGGCGCGAAGTAGTTTGGTTGAGCAACATGTTGAATGGTAGTTGGATTGCTGCGCCTCTGAGTCAGACGTGTCTTGAGTTCTTTATAGATAGGGCAGCCCCTATAGTTGGCTGTGTGGTTTCCACCACAGTTACTACATTTCCTCGTTGCAGGGTCTTCTTTGTTTTTCAGACATGCATCTATGCAGTGATCGCAGGGTGCAGTAGCTCCTTGTGTGCCCAAACTTTTGACAGTAAGTACACTGTACCGGGCCGTTTCGCTTGTGTGGCTCATCTACGGTACTTCGGTGGAGAAGTATGTGTTATGTATTTTGAGATTTTCCAATCATTGAGTTTGTCGTTTTGGCGAAGTCAAACGGAATAATTGAAGTGTGGTTTTTCATTGAAAAGGCACGTAGGTATCTGGTAATCTAGCGTAGCTAGAGAAACATAGCCAGAAACGGATTTACATTTTCGAAATCCCATTTTAATATGTATGGGTTGATTGACATGGGTTGGTATGAGTTTTAAACTGCTTACCTTGTTGTTTGTGGGGAAGGCAACGAAAATGCCACCCTTGTAAACAAACGCACGAATAGGTTTAATTATTTTAAGTATAAGTTTATTGGGAGCTGCAACTCTTATGTTTTCGGTTTCGATTATGTTATACAATGTGGGCGATGTAAGCGAGATAAGTTGGTGGTTGATCTGAGTCGCTTTGACAATTATAGATAAAATAGATAGATAACATAGATAAGCAAAGAGAGGCTTGAAGAGCGGATTACAAATATGCAACTGCAGCGGCACACCTATGCGCACCAGATTATGTGCTGGCGTTCTGC